>NC_025699.1:6711986-6743582 GCF_000633955.1 Camelina sativa | reverse complement strand
CACAAGAAAATGTGTTTTAAGATTTAAAATATTATTATTTTATTCAGAGGACCAACTGTGAGGGACACCAATGCTCTTACCAAACTTAAGAAACTCTGAAAATAATCTTATTATATGTTTAGGAAAAGAAATTGTTTAATAAAAAAATACTGAGAAGAAAACCTTAATTATGGAAAATAACATTCAGCTTCATCAATCATCCACTAAGATGAATTCCATAGAATCAGCGGCAGTAATCGAAGATTGCTTCCACATTTTAAAAATTTTAATGCGTATGAGATTTGTTAGTTAAAAGGATAAAGATTTGGTAAATAGATTTAATTTAAGTCAATTGATTATCCATGTAATCCGCGATTTTTGCTGATTAATAATAAGATTATTAATTATTAATTATCTTTGATACCCTTGATAGTTTTAGCTTTTATTTAACAATTTCTAATGGCAGTTGTATGTAAATTTTTACACTTTTTAAGGTTATTTTTATTTTTGTACTTCTCAATTAATATAGTAGGATAGCACTTCTTGCTTTCTAAAAGATTTAGGGTTTTTATAATTATTTTTTCTCAACAAAGAGGCAAGATTGAAACACCAACAACTAATATTGTGTTTAAACATGTCTTCCAGAACATGGAGAACAAATATGTTGAATAAACATATATAGTTAGTTTGATTAAAAATACGAAAAACATATAATATATATATATATATCAAAGTAACATATATATATATTATGAAACTAAAACATAACTACACCAATTGTATGAAAACTAATAGTGGAAGAGTAATTTAGGAAAAGGAAAAAAACAATTGCCCGTGGTGTACCACGGGATAGATCTTAGTTCTATTTAAAAAGTTATCTCCAATGTCATTTATTTTTGTGAAATTCACTAGTATCCAAAATATTGCATAAAAAAGTGCACCTCCGTATATTTTTTTTTTGTTGAATTGCTTTCATTTGAACTGTTTGTTGAGTATATTACTTCCAGTGAGAGTTGCTAATAAAAAAAAATATAATAATGAGAAGAAGGAAGAAATAAGAGAATCTTTACTTCAATTGATTAAACAAAAAACGTGTCTCAGGAAAAAATAGACAGTTGTCAATTTTTTTATGGTTACTATTAATAAAAGATAATATATATATATATATATGATTAAAATAATAATTTTTTTTGTTTGTTTTTAAGGAAACCTTACGGGGTTGCTGTTGTTGGTCTCATGATTTATTTTGTCATATTGAAGTACTCTCTTTTTGGTTAAAATCCTCTGTTTTTGTTGAAATTATTCTGTACATTTGAAGCATTACTTGTTTGTTAAACTAGTTTCTTGAATTACTCAGCAGCTTTTGATATTGAAGTACTCTGGAAAAATGTTATACGAATACGATCTTTAATTATACCCTTTTGTCCTTTTAATTGTAAAGATGATCACAAAGCTACAGAGATCGAAGTATGTGTCCAAATATCATTACTGAACAATACAAACGTGATCACACGGACTCTAATTAACTTAGTGCTCGGTATGTTTCCGAATGCTAATTGGTAAAACATCGAAGTATCAAACTTAGTGCTCTTTACATGGTCTTCGTACTCACTCACTCACTTTTTTTATTACCTTAGGTTTCTACTTTCTAGCTAGGCCACCCCGTACCTTTGCGGATCTTGCTATATATATATTATACGTATGTAGATCTTCTTGTTTTAAGAATCGATGCGACGATAACTATTACAGCAAATTCATATTACACCCCGTAACCTTCCGGATCCTGCATTTTAATTAGAGAAGTTGACGAACATGAGAGAACACTTTTTATATATGTAAATAAGAAACTATACAAACGTCAAACATGAATGTTTGCGTTCCGGCCCCAATCAGTGATTCAGCATCCCACTATTCCCGGATTCAATTGTTTACAGAATTTCCATAATTGTGGTATTCTTTAGTTTTTTGCACAAATTTCATTAAATGTTTCCTGGCCGTTGACCACGTTCTTCCTTTGTTCCTTGTTTAATGGATATAAGAGAAAGCTTTTGGAATAGAAACAGAACCCAAAAACAGAGTCTCTTGAGTCTTGAGTCTTGACTGTGATAAGACATAGAACTATGGAAGCAACAAGAATGGGTTTTAGACTCAGAGCTTTCTCTTTCCTTCGAAAATCCCTCACTGTCTTAAGACCAAGCTCTCTTTATTTCCTCGTCGTTGTTTGCTTCACAGCCGGGCTACACTCTATCTTGGAATCCCATAAAACACGACATGTTCGTTGTAAGGTCTGATGATCTTGACCCTGTGCAAATGCACCCCAACACATATATATATAGAGCCGGCCCTGGACTTGTTAGTTCAATATTCACTTGAGACGGTAACAGGTGAACCGTCTTCTACACCAGCTTATGTTATATGTCTGTCTTATCCATCAGCTTTCTACAAGTTATCTGAGATTGCATGGTGTTCTCTCGCAGATCAAGAGCTTAGCTTGGTCACATGGCTACAATACCTCAACCATGTTCTCCTATAGAATAGTATCAAATATGAACTGTAAGTACCTGATTCTTTGTATTCTACTTACTCTGATCAAGTGCCCCAAAATTTTAGAGACTCATGATGTACTCCTATGAATTTTCTACCACACAATCCTTTGACAAAGGACTGGGGCAAAGACTCATAAATCATATAGGAGTAGACTTCACAAATTGGGATCTGATTTTTCTCTACTTGGGAAGTGAAACCTTTTATTAGAGCTTCCTCCAGTCACTACTTAACATGATATGAACTGCAGTCAATTATTCTAACGATTATTTTGAACTTCTTACTTTGTTAAAATATGTACATAGAACGTGACTTTTTCATGCCATAATTGAAATTATTTCATATTATTTTGTTCCCAGACTACAGTTTAAAAATAACAGTAAAGACGTTGACCTTCATTGCTTTGCTTCCAAGCATTAGGAGTTTATTAGAACCTATTATTAAGAGCTCCACTTACTCACATTAATTTGGGCAAACCCAATTATAAAATTATATCGGAGAAGGTGGGATCGTCCATGGCTACTACGTACTGTTGTTCATCTCAGCTCATCCTCTCTCTTCATCCAATCCAGAGGACGAAGATACAACTCCATACCCTCATTAAACAATCTCCAAAAACGTACTGTTTTGTCTGTCTCTTCTGCTATCACCTCATCACAAGGCTGAGAAATGATTCCACTGGAAGGGAAAAGCAATGATCGCAACTCTGCCTTGGACTTCAAGTCGTATATGATCCGTAAATCCGAATCCGTAAACGCGGCTCTCAACGTTTCGGTACCTCTCCAAGAACCCCTCACGATCCAAGAGGCTGTGCGGTACTCATTGCTAGCCGGCGGAAAACGTGTGAGGCCCCTACTCTGTATTGCCGCCTACGAGCTCGTGGGAGGTGACGAGGCTACTGCCATGTCAGCCGCTTGCGCGGTCGAGATGATCCACACGAGCTCTCTTATTCATGACGATCTTCCGTGCATGGACAATGCCGACCTCCGCAGAGGCAAGCCCACCAGCCACAAGGTATTTGGAGAAGACATGGCGGTTTTGGCGGGTGATGCACTCCTTGCTTTGGCGTTTGAGCACATGACGGTTGTGTCGAGTGAGCTGGTCGCTCCTGAGAGGATGATCCGTGCGGTGATTGAGCTGGCAAAATCCATGGGTACAACAGGGCTAGTTGCTGGACAAGTGATAGACCTAAGCAGCGAATGATTGAATCCAGACAACGTGGAACTGGAGCGTCTAGAGTTCATCCATCTCCACAAAACAGCGGCGTTGTTGGAGGCAGCAGCTGTATTAGGGGTTATAATGGGAGGTGGAACAGAAGAAGAGATCGAGAAACTTAGAAAGTATGCGAGATGTATTGGGCTACTGTTTCAGGTTGTTGATGATATACTTGACGTAACAAAATCTACGGATGAATTGGGTAAGACTGCCGGAAAAGATGTAATGGCCGGAAAGCTGACGTATCCAAGGCTGATAGGTTTGGAGAAATCGAAGGAGGTTGCTGAGAAACTGAGAAGAGAAGCAGAGGAACAGCTTCTAGGGTTTGATTCCAATAAGGCAGCGCCTCTGGTGGCTCTTGCTAGCTACATTGCCTTCAGAAACAACTGATGTGTTGCATTAACTGATCATGTCTTCAGTGCAATCTCCTAATATGTCCATTTAGTTCGATCTCTGGTGTTTTTCCTTGTGAGTTGTGAATTATATTATGTTGCCCTCATCACTCTGTATTTTCAAGTTGTATTTTAGTATTATGTTTTTGAATCTTGATGTCAAATGGAACTAAATCATCACGTAATGACTTGGATAATGGGAAATAAAACGTGAGTGGGAAAGATGAGGCTTCTGAAATAAAACAGAGAACAGAGAACATCAACCAAAACTGTAGTCTGAATGGGTTTCGAATCTAAAAAGCTAGCTCACTTACGGTGACTCTCCGTCTTAAGACCAACCTCCGCATGTACAGAGACCAAAACCACAGTTGAGCCGAGGTGATTCTTGTCTTGTTACATAACATGATCAGGTAACGTGACGGGTTAACTGAAAAATATGATAAAAATTAAATGATTCGCTGACATTTTTCCCTTCCATATATCCCGGTTCACACTTCACATATGCGTCCAACAATAACAGAAGATAAAATTACTAATATTGCAAGGATTAGATCATCACTACTAAATAATTAGGAATTATTAAAGACAAAACAACAAAATTATGGTTTCTAGTACAATATCATATTTTGCCAAAACATTATATTGTTGGTGTTCTCCCCATGGGGTTTCTATATTACACCCCATAACCTCCGAATCTTGCATTATGATTAGAAAAGTTGACAATATGAGAGAAAACAGATTTTTTAAAGAACTATACAAACGTGATCGTATGCATTCCCCAATCAGATTAGAGATTCAACATCCCACCTTACTCAGATTTTCTTGTGTACAAAATCTCCATAATTGTGGTATTACTTCTTTGGTTTTTACGTACAATATTCATTAAACGTTTCTTGGCCGTTGACCACGTACAGTTTCCTACTTTCCTTTGTTCCATGTTTACTTATTAAGGTAAATAATAAGAGCAGAAGATATAATACGTATATATACCTTTTGAAAAAGAAAAAGAACCTAAAAAAACAGAGCACTTCAAGTAAAATAGAGTAGCCATCTCTCATCCTCTCTTGAGTCTTCACTGTGATAAAACATGGAAGCAACAAGGATGGGTTTTGGACTCAGATCTTTCTCCTACCTTAGAAAATCCCCTCTCTGTCTTAAGACCAAACTCTCTCTCTTTCCTCGCCGTTTGCTTCACAGCCACACTCTATTTTGGAATCCCGCAAAACAAGACTTGTTCGTTGTAAGGTCTGCTGATCTTGAGGGTACTCGTCCTTCGACGCACTTTTCTCCTTCCCTTTGGGGAGATCACTTCCTCTCTGTTTCCCTCGATCGCGCTGTAAGTTCATATGGGAACCTTTCACGTATCTTGCAGCAGATAACATGATTCTTGACCAGCCCATTGTATTCATTTTCTAGGAATTTAATGAAGTAGAAAGAGAGATTGAAACTATGAAGCCGCTCGTGAGAGACATGCTCATCATGTCTTCACAAAGCAGTGACAAGGAGAAGATTCGTCTCATCCATTTGTTTATCAGCCTCGGGATCTCTTATCATTTTGATAAAGAGATTCAAGAGATCCTTAAACATAGTTTCACAAAGTTGGATGACATAATAGTTGGGGAAGATGATTTGGAAACAATCTCCATCATGTTTGAGGTCTTCAGACTGTACGGTCACAAGATGTCTTGTGGTAAGAAACTAAGAATAGTAGTTT
Source organism: Camelina sativa (assembly GCF_000633955.1). Classification (NCBI taxonomy): domain Eukaryota; kingdom Viridiplantae; phylum Streptophyta; class Magnoliopsida; order Brassicales; family Brassicaceae; genus Camelina; species Camelina sativa. The sequence goes on along the minus strand of NC_025699.1, from coordinate 6,737,738 downwards.
CCTTGATTCGCATACATGTCATGCAGCATATTCATAGCATAAAATATGTACTTATAAAATCTACTTTGGTACGTGGTTTCATTGTAGATGCCTTTGATAGATTCAGAGGTGAAGATGGGAGGTTTAAGGAGACTCTAGCCAGAGATGTTAGAGGACTGCTACAGTTGTTCGAAGTAGCGCATCTGGGAACACCCTCTGAAGATATAATGGATGAAGCACTGGGTTTTACGCAGAATCACTTGGAGTCTTGGGTAGTTAGTAATGTATCCAGTGAAACTGTCCACCTATCCAAGCATATACAAAACTCATTACACTACAAGAAAACATGGATTTGCAACTACAAAAATAGTCACTAAACAGTCGCAAACTTCTTAGTTACGACTGATTGGCGACTGACTTACGTAGTCGCAAAACAGTGCGTCGCTAAAATAATCAGTCGCCAAATAGTCGACACGGAGCTACTAATTGGCGACTGATAATTGTGGTCGTTCTTCCCTCGCCAAACAGTCGCTAAATTTGCGACTGAATTTGCAACTCTTTAGCGACTGATCTGGTTACTCATTTGCGACTGTTTTGGTTACTGTTTTGTGTACGTTTTGGTTACTGTTTTACGACTGTTTAATTATCATGCTTTTTAAAAAATTCTAGTAAAAACGAATTATTTGATTTTGTAATAACAAAAAGGATTATGAAAACTATAACTAAAACATAACAAACATTAAATTAAACAAACACATAAGTTTAATTTTACATCCAAACATAACAAGAGTACAAGTCACAAAGATTACAAAAGTCACAAGATTACAAAAGTTTTCATAAAGGAAGGAGGGATAGTGAAGGAACCTAACTTAAACATCAAAGAGGTTTGGGTCATTGCTTTGAGACTCGAGGAAGGCGACATAGTTTGGGTTAGTCTTGAGGTAGCTCACCAAGCGTGAGATCTCTGCTTGTTGCTCAGATGCAACCCGTAGAGCCTTAGCTGCAACCCGTGAAGCCTCTGCGTCACGCTCTGCTTGTAGAGCTGCTTGTTGCTCTATTTTGCGGTTAGCTTCTTCAAGCTGTTGTTGCAGGCTTGTGAAAGTAGAAGACATTTCAGGGAACTTCCGCTTGCCCTTGATGAAACTCCCTAGGCTTCCAACCCCAAAGTATGCTCCTCTATCGTTTATGAAAGTAGACTGCATAACAAAACAGAGAAAAAGTTAACATCATTACTTACCAATGAAAGTTAATGATGCATATTAGAAAGAAGTAACATTACCTGAAGAAAGAGCTCATCATCCTCCTCGTGAGATAGCTCCGATCGACGTGATGTACCATCAGCTTGGTCGTCATTGTCTAGAGCAGCCAACTTAGCTTCCCTTTTTTGCTTATATGCCTCATGAACTGCTTGCGCCTTCTTATCCACAAAAGTCCCATCTTTTTTGGTATGAGTCCTAATGAAAACTTCAGGAATAGTTGGCGGTCTTCCCAATTCCACTTCCTGAAAAGTTAGACAATGAAAAGGTTAGATAATGAACCATCTGATGTAACTTATTAAACAATGAAAACTTATTAACTCACCATCTCTTGTTCGATTTGCAAGTAAGACTTCGGCCCTGATACATGCTTGTGAGGGCCAAGACCATTACAGTCAGACATTCGAGCTGCTGAAGTGGTTTCACTCTTTGCCATGGCTTCTTCTGTTCCAATAGTCACACATTTCTTTCCAAAGAGTTTTCTCAATCCAACTCGGTTTTGCTTCATCTCGCTGAGCTGCTGCCTTGGAAACCATGTCTTTCATACGGTTTTGACAAATGGTATAAAACTTTTCTTGAACGACACCGGTTAGTGAGGGATCCCAGGTGTGTGTTTTCTACAAAAGATGACTAGTGTTAGTGATACAAACAATCCAAAAAAACAAACTATAAATACAGAAATCAAATTGAAAGGAGTAGAAGTTTACCGTGAATTCCAAGAAGTAGTTTTCTCTTCTTGCAGTAGGAACACAACCCCAACTGTAATATGGCCCATCAAACTTGTTTGTAAACACTTTTGTAATCTTTCGGGTAATCATACCATTGTCCTTACCAAACCTTATAACACAAACAAATCAAAAGTTAAATTATAATCAACAACAAACCTACTAATCTACTCAACAACAAATCGACAACAACAACAAACCTACTAATCTACTCAACAACAAACCTACTAATATAATCAACAACAAACCTTCTAATCAAACCTTCTAATCCAATGAAACAAACCTACTAAAACAATAAAACAATCCTTTCAATTCTAATCACTCTAATCAATCTAATCTACACAAACAATCCTTACCAAGTAGTTCCACGCTCTAATGTGGGAGAGAGGACAGTGGTGTACAACTCACGGCCTGGCTGGACGAGCATGGCATGTAAAGAAGCGAGTACATCAGCTGGGAGTTGTGATTCCCTTGCACCGTCATCCTCAGAATCAGCTTGGTCTTCTTCTTCCTGATGCGAGTTCTGCGCTTGAGAACTGTGGTGCGATCCAGAGCCAGCTCGAGGTTGAGAAGACGGTGGACGATGATTTGAGACGTGAGGAGCCTGTCGAGGTAGCGGAGACTGTCGAGGTATAGTCGAGACCTGAGGAGACTGTCGAAGTGGACTCGAGAATTCTGGTGGATTCGTCGCAGAGGCAAGAGGCTGAGGAAAAGGACACCTGATTGGAGCTTCGCCATAAGGGGATGCTCCTGGAAAGCTCCTCGAGTTGTGGAAAAGGTTTGTCGGAGGTGGATAGTCTCCGTAATGAGGCATCGGTCTCGCTGGAGGCTGGGGGTTGGGACAGGAGTTCCCTGAGAATCAGTCTCTGGGTCTCGCTGGTTCGCCGGCGTGAAGGCATATTGGCTAGGAAGAGTCGCGGGTCTTTGATTCACCGGTTGTGAGGTTCCAGCGGTTCGATTTGAGGGGTTTCTTCTTCCTCCTCCTCTTTTCTTTGCTCCGGCCATCAACAACAAAAGAGAAACAAGAACGGTATGAAGATTTAGGGTTCTCGATTGAGATCAATTGAGATCTAGGGTTTTCTCGGGGAAGAAGAGAAATGAGGGATTAGGGTTTTCGCAGGATAAATATGAGATCGAGTTGGGTTTGGGCCGTTTTCTTACGGACCAAATTTGATTTAAGGCTTCAACTTCTGCCAGTTTCATTACATTGAAGAACTCAAAACTCTCACCAAGTGACATACTACTCTTCAATCTAGTTGATAACATTGTTCTCAATTTATATTTTTCCCAATTTATTAATTTACTTTTATGGTTGCAGATGGTGGAAGGACTTAGATCTTGCATCTAAACTACCTTACATTAGGGATAGAATTGTGGAGTGTCATTTCGTGAGCCTGGGCACGTATTTCGAACCACAGTATTCACTTGGAAGAATCATAGCGGCTAAAATCATAATGATTGTAGTTGTTGTGGATGATACATATGATGCTTATGCAACCGTTCCCGAAGCTACAGCTCTTACGGAATGTTTGCAAAGGTGCTAGCTATGTGTGTGTGTGTTTATTCACATATATGCCTCTTTCTTTCTCTTTTAAATTTATTTAAGCATGTGAGAAATCTTGGCATGCCCAGGTTGAATATTGGTGCCGATGATATACTACCGGACTATTTGCGAATCGTCCTCGAAAATTTGTTTGAAGTTATGAATGAGATTGAACAAGAAATGAGACTGAAAGAACGATCATACAGCATGAAACAAGTGTTGGAAATGGTAATGTAGCCACACAAGCGGTTTTTAAAAGAAAATTTGTTAGAAATGCACTTTTTGAGATACTTTTTTCAAAAATAATCTTTTTGAACATTTTTATTTTTGTCATTTTTTACACAATTAAAATATGTTAAATTAATTTTTAAAATTTTTTTTAGGTTTGGTTTCTCTATTTTACATTCAGGTATAATTTTAAAAGGGTAGAGTTTAGTATTTGAGGTTTAAGTATTATAATTTAGTCATTTTGTATATTAAAATATATATTTTTAAAAATAGATAACATGAAGAGGTATTTATAAAAAGTGACGTAAAAAGTATTTTTGAAAATGTCTACTTTTAAAACCTACATATATGTAGATAGATTGTGGACACTAATTGGTTCGTGGATTCCAAACACAGTTCAAGATCATTGCGAAGGCGTACAAACAGCTAACAAAGTGGGCAAGGACAGGCCACGTACCAACCTTTGACGAGTATATGAAGGTTGGGATGGTGACAGCTGGGATGGGTTATGCAGTGTACTGCTTTATAGGAATGGAAGATATCAGTGAGAAGGAAGCTTTTGAGTGGCTCAATTCCAGTCCCCGAATCATCAAAGCTCTGAATGTACTGTTCCGTATAGCAAATGACATAGGAACCTTTGAGGTACACCTTCTTGTGATTTTTGTTTTCCTCTTCTTCTAGTCCGCGTGAATAAATGAAATTTGCAGACCGAGATAAACAGAGGAGAGGTGGCTAATGGGCTCAACTGTTACATGAAACAACATGGAGTCACCAAGGATGAAGCATCCCAATATAAGATCAAAGACTTGAAGAATATAAGAACACCTCTCTTATTGATTTAGAAAACTTCTCAAAAACTAAATCTCTCAAGTCTCTCTAGTCTCATAGAACACCTCTCCATAGACTCATATATTTATATGTTTCATCTTTTCCTAAACCTATTAGGATTAACATATTACAACTTAAGACTTTAGGAACTTTTCCTTTTCCTATTCTATCTCTTAAGGCAACTTCCTAGGAGATAGCTTGTTCTTCAAGTTGGAATTATCCAACATTCTCCCCCTTAATTCCAACATGAACTTTGGGAAGCTTGATCTCTTCAACTCCAAGTAAACTCCTCATTTCCTTGAACTTAACCCGTTCTAGAGGCTTTGTAAGAATGTCGGCCTTCTGTTCTTCTCCTGGGACATGATCAACTTCGATTTGATCACTCTCTACACACTCCCGAATGAAATGATATTTGGCGAGCATGTGTTTTGTTTTTCCGTGAAAGACTGGGTTCTTGGTTAGAGCTATGGTTGATTCATTATCGATTCTAAGCAGTATCTTCTCTCCTTTCACGCTTAGTATCTCACTCAACAACTCCTTAAGCCATATTGCTTGTTTTGCAGCCTCTGTAGCAGCCATGAACTCTGCCTCGCATGATGACAACGCAACAGTCGGCTGTTTCTGTGTTGTCCAAGTGATAGGCGATGAACCATAGTAAAAGACATGACCCGTGGTGCTCCTCCCATCGTCAATGTCAATGTTGTGACTACTGTCACTGTACCCTGTGACCTTCCTTGATCCATCCCTCTTAAAGAACAACCCGTAGCTCATAGTTCCTTTCAAATACCTTAGAACATGCTTGATTGCTTGCCCATGTGACACTCTCGGACTCTGCATATAGCGACTAAGCACCCCAACTGCAAAGGACAAATCCGGTCTTGTGTGAAGAAGATATCGCAAACATCCAATGGTCTGTACCTAGTCGCATCAATCTCTGTTTCTTTCTGTGCCTTCGACAAACTCAGTCCCGGCTCCATCGGTTCATGAGTTGAATTGCAGGAACCCATCCCTGCATCAATAAGAATCCCTTGAGCGTATGCTTCTTGCTTGATTCTTATTCCATCCTCTCCTTGGAAAACTTATATGCCAAGATAATAAGTTAGTTTTCCCAAATCCGACATTTCAAACCTCCTTGACATGTCTTCCTTGAAACGTTTATTGATACTGAGTGACGTCCCTGTCACAAACAGATCATCAACATAGATAGCCACAATCAGAAACTCCTTATCCTCTTTCTTGCGATAGACTGTTGGTTCCTTCACACACTTCTTGAAGTTCATCTCCTTAAGAACTTGATCAAGTTTCAAATTCCAAGCTCTTGGTGCTTGACGCAGTCCGTACAAAGCTTTATGAAGCTTGTATACTCGATCCTCTTCTCCCTTCTTCTCGAACCCCTCAGGTTGAGTAACATAGACCAATTCTTTTAGTTCACCATTGAGAAAAGCTGTCTTCACGTCTAAATGATGAATCTCCCAACCTCTTGTTGCCGCGAGTGCTATCAGAAGCCGTATAGTCTCGATTCTTGCCACTGGAGCAAAGACCTCATCGAAATCAATACCTTGTTGCTGCACATACCCTTTTGCAACTAACCTCGCTTTATATTTATTCACCGAACCATCAGCCTTCCTCTTGAGTTTGTAAACCCACCTAACTCCTATAGGTTTGACACCAACCGGTTTATCCACAAGCTCCCAAGTATTATTCTTAATAATCGAATCTAGTTCAATTCTCATAGCATCGACCCACTCTTTTATCTTTCTAGCTTCAAGATAGTTCTCTGATTCTCCATCGATTGTTAAGAACAGCCTGCAACTCTCTGCTTCTGCGAACAAGACATAATCATTGAGATGGCGTGGTTTTGTTACCACACGACCAGACCTGGTCACCAAGGGTTGTACTACTGCAACTTGTGGCTGTACTACTGCAGCTTGTGGTTTAACTACTGCAGCTTGTGGTTGAACTTGATTCTCGACAATCGCATCTTCCTCATTGTCTTCTTCTTCCTCTTGATTACCATGATTAGCATATTGGTCTGCATTTTGCTGGTCGTTTTCTTGACCATTGTCATGTCCACCACCATCTTCTATAAAACCTTCTTTGAAGAGTTTAAATGCTCCTGGTTCACCTTCTGACTCCACTGTCGCAGATGACCAGTCCCAAGCCTTATTTTCATCAAAAATCACATCTCTACTAACCATTACCTTCTTAGCAATCGGATCATAGAGTCTATACGCCTTAGAGCCAGGTTCTGTGCCGAGATTGATCACTTTCCTTGATCTATCATCCAGCTTTTTCAACTGTGGTCCATTGACCTTCGCATACGCAACACAACCGAATACTCTTAAGTGTTCAATGTTCGGTTTCTTGGACATGAAACACTCATATGGAGTCTGACCACTCAAAGCTTTTGTGGGAACTCGATTGATGAGATACGTTGAGTGGCGAACAGCTTCTCCCCACATATTATTTGGAATCAACATTCCCTTCATCAAGCTTCTTGTCATCTCCATCAAGGTACGGTTTCTTCTCTCTACTACACCGTTTTGCTGTGGTGTATACGGTGTAGTCAAGTGTCTAGTGATACCATTCTCCTCGCAGAACCGATTGAACTCACCTGAAGTGAACTCTCCTCCTCTATCGGTTCGAAAGGTCTTAATAGCCAACCCACTCTGTTTTTCAACAAAGTCTTTAAACCGTTTAAAACGTTCAAAGGCTTCGCTCTTTTCCCTCAGCAGCATCGTCCACATGTACCTAGAGAAATCATCAATAAGCACAAAAACATAGCGGTTGTTGGCTGGTGTTTGTGGTGAGATAAGACCACACAAGTCTCCGTGAACTAACTCCAAAGGTTGAGATGCACGAAAACTGGTTTTACTTGGGAAAGAACCTCTTGTTTGTTTCCCTACTAGACACACATCACACACATCCTTCTCATGAATCATGTGTGGAATTCCTTCAACCATGTTCTGTTGAACCATATTCTTCATGACTGCGAAATTTACATGCCCCAGCCGAGCATGCCAACGCCATGTAGCTTCACCATTGTCGANCATAGAGTCTATACGCCTTAGAGCCAGGTTATGTGCCGAGATTGATCACTTTCCTTGATCTATCATCCAGCTTTTTCAACTGTGGTCCACTGACCTTCGCATACGCAACACAACCGAATACTCTTAAGTGTTCAATGTTCGGTTTCTTGGACATGAAACACTCATATGGAGTCTGACCACTCAAAGCTTTTGTGGGAACTCGATTGATGAGATACGTTGAGTGGTGAACAGCTTCTCCCCACATATTATCTGGAATCAACATTCCCTTCATCAAGCTTCTTGTCATCTCCATCAAGGTATGGTTTCTTCTCTCTACTACACCGTTTTGCTGTGGTGTATACGGTGCAGTCAAGTGTCTAGTGATACCATTCTCCTTGGAGAACCGATTGAACTCACATGAAGTGAACTCTCCTCCTCTATCGGTTCGAAAGGTCTTAATAGCCAACCCACTATGTTTTTGAACAAAGTCTTTAAACCGTTTAAAACGTTCAAAGGCTTCGCTCTTTTCCCTCAGCAGCATCGTCCACATGTACCTAGAGAAATCATCAATAAGCACAAAAACATAGCGGTTGTTGGCTGGTGTTTGTGGTGAGATAGGACCACACAAGTCTCCGTGAACTAACTCCAAAGGTTGAGATGCACGAAAACTGGTTTTACTTGGGAAAGAACCTCTTGTTTGTTTCCCTACTAGACACACATCACACACATCCTTCTCATGAATCATGTGTGGAATTCCTTCAACCATGTTCTGTTGAACCATATTCTTCATGACTGCGAAATTTACATGCCCCAGCCGAGCATGCCAACGCCATGTAGCTTCACCATTGTCGATCTGCAGACACATCGGTAAGCTAATCTCCATCGGAGTTTTATACAAACGGTTTGGTGACCTGATAACTCGCACAAGCAGCCTTCCACATGGGTCTAGAAGTGTCAGAAAATCCTTTTTCATATTCACCTCACACCCTCCTTCTGTAGCTTGTCCTAAACTCAATATGTTGTGCTTCAGTTCGGGTATGTAGTAGATTTCTTTTAGGGCTCTTATCTCGCCTGTCTTGCAAACAAAATTAATAGTTCCTTTCCCAACAATGTCAACATATGAGCCATCACCAAACCTTACTTTCCCCTTAATTCTTTCGTCCAAACTGCAAAAGAATTCTCTGTTCCCTGACATGTGATTACTCGCTCCATTATCTAGATACCATACACTTGCCTTGCCTTTGTTGATATCGTAATTTTCCGGAATCACCTTGTCTTCATTAAGGAACACAATTTCATGCATATAAAGTCCATCTGCTTCTTGTGTCTCATTCAGGTTCGACTCTTGATTATGATTCTGTATCGGCTTGTTGGTGCAAGTCGTCGCATAATGTCCAGGTTTGTCGCATCTCCAACATATCACTTTAGACAAGTCTTTCTTCGGTTTGTTTTGGTTGTCTTCTGTGGTTTCTCCTCCTTGGTTTTGGCCATTGAATCTCCCTCGACCTCTGCCTCTACCGAAACCACCTCTGCCTCTACCGTAGCTTCCTCTACCGTAGCTGCCTCTACCTCTTGATCCTCCTCTAAAACCTCCATATCCTCCGCGATTGTTAGAGGTATTAGTGAACATCAACTTCCCTTGATCTTCGATCGGACTCACTTCACCAATTCGCTCCTCATAAGCTTTTAGTCTTCCCACAATATCCACAAACGTCGTGGTGTTTAAGTCAAGGACTTGTTCTAGAGAAGCTACCATATGGATAAACTTTGCTCTAGGCAATCCTGTGAGAAACTTCTTTACAAGTTTCGATTCATCAATGGTCTCTCCCAATGATGCTGACTGCGATGCAAGGCCTGAGATCTTGCCTGCAAAATCATCTACGGTATCTGAATCATTCATCTTCAAACGTTCTAGTTCAGCTAACAGAGTTTGAAGTCTAGCCTCCTTAACACGCTCCGCTCCTTGGTGACGTGATCGGATGGCTCCCCAAAGAGATTTGGCTGAATCTTGCTCTCCTATTTGCAAGATAAGTGACTCTGGAACAGACTGAAACAGAAGTGCAGTCGCAATATCGTTCTTCTTTTCATCTTTGGATCCAGGTTCAATAACATCCCATACCTCGCTGACTCGAAGTATGATCTTCATCCTCATCGACCAAACTGTGTAATTAGTCGGTGTGAGTAACGGACATTGGATCGATGGTGCTCCAAGGTCCTTAGTTCGTAACGGTGGATTTGCTTCAGCCGCCATGCTTTGTCGTAGTTCTTCTCCACCGGTTTTAGGTCAGAAGCACACCTTGCTCTGATACCAAATATAAGATCAAAGACTTGAAGAATATAAGAACACCTCTCTTATTGATTTAGAAAACTTCTCAAAAACTAAATCTCTCAAGTCTCTCTAATCTCATAGAACACCTCTCCATAGACTCATATATTTATATGTTTCATCTTTTCCTAAACCTATTAGGATTAACATATTACAACTTAAGACTTTAGAAACTTTTCCTTTTCCTATTCTATCTCTTAAGGCAACTTCCTAGGAGATGGCTTGTTCTTCAAGTTGGAATTATCCAACACCCAAGAGTTGCGTAAAATGTACAAAGATCACAAAAAGTGGTTATGGAGGAGTTCATGAACACGCATGACCATGTGTCGCGCCAGGTTCTGCTGCGATGCCTCAACTTTGCACGCATCTTCGATGTTTTCTACACAGAGGGTGATGGATACAGTGAACCCAACGGCAAAATCGAACACTTTATGACCTCTTTGTACCTCCACCCAGTACCCCTTTCATAAAAACGTTGAACACACGCCAATTCTAAGAGTTCATTACTTCATTTTTTTTTTGTGATATCTCTAAGAAGAAGTTTTATGACTCCGTTTATCCCATCTAGGTTAATTCGCGGGGATATTGTGTTACCTTTTGTGGGTTCTCTGTTTATTCACTTTTACCCTAAGGTATGACTAATGTCACTCTGGTATCTGTCTTTAATTCTTAATTACTTTAAACAAACCAAACTAAGATTGCACAGTTATACTTCCATGAAGATCATATATGGGGTACCGTTTTAATGCAAGAACTCAGATTACTCTAACTATGAATCAAGATGTAGTCAAAGAGATTGTATGTTGAGTATCTATCTGTAATTTCAATGCCCCTCTTAAACACTCTTGCTATAGAAATGGAAGAGATCTCTGCAGCTTCACAATTCCAGTAAAAAAAATGGAATTAATGAATAACAATTCATATTGCAGATTAATAGAATCATAATCCTCAACTCTACGATTTATCCTAGACGAAATGGTGTCCTACGTAGTTCAAAAGCTCTTGACAAAGGATTGGGCAAAGACTCATTCATAATGTTCTAAGATCAGATTTCACATATTGGGCACCTCTTTTCCTCTACTTGTGATCGAAGTCAAACCTTTCGTACTTAACGAGATCTGAACTGCAGTCATTAATTACTGTAATGATTATTTTCAGCTTCTTTGTTACAATATGTACATAGAACGTGACTTATTCAACCCATAATTGGAAATTAATTCATATTTTTTTGTTAGCAGATTACAGTCTAAAAATAACTGTAAAGACGTTGACGTTCTTTGCTTCCAAGCTTTGGAATCCTATTAAGGACTCAACCAATTATAAAACTATATCGGAGAAGATCGGATCGGCCATGGCTACTACTATTGTTCATCTCAGCTCATCCTCTGTTTTTGTCCAATCCAGAGGACGAAGATATAACTTCATTTCCTCATTCAAAAATCTCCAAAAACGCACTGTTTTGTCTCTCTCTTGTGCTATGACCTCACAAGGAGGCGACATGATTCGACCAAAAGGAAAAAGTAATGATCGCAACTCTGCCTTTGACTTCAAGTCATATATGATCCGTAAAGCCGAATCCGTAAGTGCGGCTCTCAACGTTTCAGTACCTCTCCAAGAACCCCTCACGATCCAGGAGGCTGTGCGGTACTCATTACTAGCTGGCGGAAAACGTGTGAGACCCCTGCTCTGCATTGCCGCCTGCGAGCTTGTGGGAGGGGACGAGGCTACTGCCATGCCAGCCGCCTGCGCGGTCGAGATGATCCACACGAGCTCTCTTATTCATGACGATCTTCCGTGCATGGACAATGCCGACCTCCGCAGAGGCAAGCCCACCAGCCACAAGGTATTTGGAGAAGACATGGCGGTTTTGGCAGGTGATGCACTCCTTGCTTTGGCGTTTGAGCACATGACGGTTGTGTCGAGTGGGATGGTCGCTCCTGAGAGGATGATCCGTGCGGTGATTGAGCTGGCAAAAGCCATAGGTACAACTGGGCTAGTGGCTGGGCAAGTGATGGACTTATGTAGCGAAGGACTGCATCCAGACAACATGGAATTGGAGCGTCTAGAGTTCATCCATCTCCACAAAACAGCGTCGTTGTTGGAGGCAGCAGCGGTGTTAGGGGTCATAATGGGAGGTGGGACAGAGGAAGAGATCGAGAAGCTTAGAAAGTATGCGAGAAGTATTGGACTACTGTTTCAGGTTGTTGATGATATACTTGACGTAACAAAATCTACGGATGAATTGGGTAAGACCGCCGGAAAAGATGTAATGGCCGGAAAGCTAACGTATCCAAGGCTGACAGGTCTGGAGAGATCGAGGGAATTTGCAGAGAAACTGAGCAGGGAAGCAGAGGAACAGCTTCTAGGGTTTGATTCGGACAAGGCGGCGCCTCTGGCGGCTCTTGCTAGCTACGTTGCTTACAGACACAACTGATATTTTTTATGGACTGATCATCAAATCCTCAATGCATCGAATCTCTAACTAGTCATATTAGTTCGATCTAGTTTTCTTATAAATCATTTATGATGTGATCATCTCTCTGTGTTTTCAAGTTGGTTCTTAGTATTGGCTTTTTGAATCTTAATGTCATCTTTCAACAAATATCAATAAGGTTTGCTCATGGAACTTAATGGTATGTAGCATAACGATTTCTACTAAACAAAGTACTTGAACCAAAACAGAGTATATAGATTTGTATTATTATTGAAGCTAGCTCGATCATGTTCAGAAATTCAGAGTGTGCCTCCTCTCCATATTAAGACCATTAACCTTCGTATGTACAGATGTACTCGGATCAAAATCACAGTCGTCACACAGTGTACTTCTGGTTGCAGAACATGATTCTCACAAACACTGGCTATGTAGTAATTTGGAAGGAATTTAATGCATGCCCATAAGAAAGAGAGATAATGATTGAACCAGATTGTTTCGATTCTCAATGAATTCAATCATATTAAATGGTTGTCTAACATTTTTTCCCGTGACTGCATTCAATATTCACAATCAGATACTGTGTGATATTGTTAAATCATTTTATTTTTATTCAAATCATCCATTTAAGTGCAAGGCAGCTTCAACTTCAAGGGTTTACTTAATAAAAACAGAGAAGTTTGAAATGGACCTTTGAAACAGATTATTTCGGTACCACAGTCGACCCGATATGGTTCATTTTAATGACAAAACCCACAGTCGACCCGATATGGTTCTTTCTTGTTGCAGAAGGTATTGAATGGACAGGACACCTAGATTGACTGAATAGCTTGGAAAGGACACCTGGATTCCCCATTGAAATCACAAATTAAATGATCGTCTGACATTCTCCCTCCCAATTAATGTTTCCCGACCGGTTCATCATTGTGTCCAATCCATTGAGAAACGTCAGGGCCAAGTCAGCTTCCAGGGTTAACTTGAATTTGGAAATCATAACATTAAAAACAGAGGCCCTCTAAATAGTACTATTCCGTCTTTATCCTGTTAGTCTGTTACAGTAACAGCATGGAATCAACAATAATGGGTTTTGGTCTTCCTAATATTCACAACGTCCCTCTTTCCTCATCGTTGACTTCACAAGCCCACTCTTTCCCTGAAACCGGCCAAGAAAAACAAACACTTGGTCTGTGTAAGATCTACTTATACCAGTGATGGAAACCAAACATTATAAACAGAGTACCTCTGTTTCATTTTAAGGCCAAAATGCACAGGACACCTAGATTGAGTGAATAGCTTGGAAAGGACACCTGGATTCCCCACTTAAAATCAAATTAAATGATCGTCTGACATTTTCCCTCCCAATTAATGTTTCTCGGTTCATCATTGTGTCCAACCATAACAATATAGATACGTCTCGTATAGAGTTAATTCATTTTGTTTTTATTCAAATCAGGATCCATTGAGAAACGTCAGGGGCAAGACAAGCGTCCAGGATTTACTTAAATAAAACAGAGTAATTTGAAGTGGAACATTAAAAACAGAGTTTCTCTAAATGCAATTTTGTCTTTCTTCTTTTCCAGTAACAACATGGAAGCAGCAACAATAATGAATTTTGGTCTTCCTAACGTTCACAACTCCCCTCTCTGTTTCACGACCAACCTCTCTCTCTTTCCCCGGCCTTGGCTTCACAAGCCCACTCTTTCCCTCAGACCGGCAAAAAGAAACCACTTGGTCTGTGTTAGGGCTAGTGCTACTGAGACTAATGATGATGAACTTGAGAGAACTCGTCCATTGGCACAATTTTCTCCTACTCTTTGGGGAGATCACTTCCTTTCTCGCCCCTTAGATGTTGCTGTAAGCAAATGTTGACCCAATCTATTTCAAGATATTGTTGGTTTAGTTAACATTTTAAAAAAAAAAAACATATTTTGTATCTCTTTGTAGAAATTTGATGAATTCTCAAGAGACATTGAAGTGATAATGAAGCCAAAAGTGAGGGGCATGCTCATGTCTTCCAAAAACAGTGAAAATGAGAGGATATGTCTCATCCATTTGCTAATTAACCTCGGAATCGCATATCATTTCGAGACTGAGATTGATGAGATCCTTAGCCAAGCTTTTCCGAATTTGGAGGACATAATCCACAAGGAAGATGATTTGGAGACAATCTCCATCATGTTTGAGGTTTTCAGACTACGCGGTTACTATATGCCTTGCGGTATGGTTATCAGTTACCTTGATTCACATATAAATATACGCACATATATAACATGTTTTTCGACTTCATTGTAGATGCATTTAATAGTTTCAAAGGTGAAGATGGGAGGTTCAAGGAAAGTCTAGCTGAGGATATGAGAGTGATGCTACAGTTGTATGAAGCAGCACATCTTGGGACACCATTTGAATATATAATGGACGAAGCATTGAGTTTCACTCGGCATCACTTGGAGTCATTGACAGGTCAACATGCAGCATCTGCTAGTCCCCATCTCTCTAGACATATAAAAAAAGCACTGTATAGACCTCGATATCATAACTTGGAGATACTAGTCGCAAGAGAATTTATCTCTTTCTACGAACAAGAAGAAGATCACGACGAGACGCTGCTCAAGTTTGCAAAACTCAACTTCAACTATTGTCAGCTACATTACATTCAAGATCTAAAAGAATTGACCAAGTGCGTTGTGGTAGTTCATAATTTCTTTTGTCTTGATATATCTATGTCAGTTTTGCTTTATTTGGATATTTATGTTTTGCACATGGTGGAAGGAGCTAGATCTTGCATCTAAGCTACCTTACATCAGAGACAGAATTGTAGAGGTCTATTTCGGGGCACTCACAATGTATTTCGAGCCACAGTATTCGTTTGGGAGAATTATTGTCACTAAACTTACTGTGGTTGCAACTGTTTTGAATGACACATGTGATGCATATGGCACTCTTCCTGAAGTTACAAGTCTCATTGACTCTTTTCAAAGGTACTGTTTTAAAATCTCAAGCACTCCTATTTGCTCGATCGATTAAATTTAAGAATAGGTAAAATTGTCGTGAGAATGTTATTCTTTAGGTGGGATCTTGAGGACATTGAAAAGCTACCAAACTATTTAAGAATCGTCTTCCGAAGTGTGTTTGAAACTTTAGAAGAAATTGAAAAAGAAATGATGCCTAGAGGAAGATCACGCATTGTGCTAGTAGCAGTAGATGAGGTGAGTCCTCCAAATTGTAGTCAAGTCTGTGTCTATAAGAAAAAAACTGAGTGTTTTGCATGTAGATGAAGAAGTTGGGGAAAGCATACTTGGCCATCTCGAAATGGGCACGCACAAGTCACGTTCCAACCTTTGAGGAGTACATGGAGATTGGGATGCAAACGTCAATGGATAAATTTGCAGCCTATAGCTTTATTGCTATGGAAGATTGTGATGAGAATCAAACGTGCGAGTGGTACAATTCCAGACCCAAAATGATGGAAGGTTTGAATGGCCTGTATCTTATTAAGAACGACATAGCCACCTATGAGGTAATAGTAAGACATGCAAAATCATGACAACCAAACAATCACATCAACAACAAGTTTTGTCTTATAAATTTACTTAACAAATGTAATGGATGAACAGATAGAGATGAGCAGAGGAGAAGTGGCTAATGGGCTGAATTGCTACATGAAGCAACATGGTATTACCAAAGAAGAAGCGATTGGAGAGTTGAACAAGATTGCTAGTGATTATTACAAAATAATAATGGAGGAGTACTTGACGACAACCGCTGTGCCACGCCCGATTCTGGTGCGATGCCTCAACGTTCCGCGACCCATCGATCTATTTTACAAGGAGGGTGATGAATTCACTGATCCTTATTTCGGGAAACTTAAAGAAGTCATCTCTTCTTTGTTCATCCATCCAATTCCTCTTTAATAAAGTGCATAGAAACACTTCTAAATAAGACGCTTTGTATTCTTCTTCTTTCTTTCCCCTACCGTACACTTCAAAAAAACACGCCTTTTGCAATGGCGAGTTACGACGGATTACAGCTCTCGCAAATTTGCAGTGGATTTGCGAGAAAAGTACAAGAAAAAAAAAATCTCTAGCATATTTCTCGCAAAATTGCAAGGAAGGTGGTCGTCACAAATCCGCTACTAAATTGCGAGGCATTTACGACAAATTCGCAGGGAAGATCACCTCCCTCGCAAATCAATCACAAAATTGCGACGAATTTGCGACAACAGAGTCCATAGCAAAATTGCTATGAACATGTGAGTAACTTGCAAAAGCCATAGCGAATCAATTGCAAAATTAGGAAATTAATAATACATTACTATTGATGATTAAAAAGATGATAGAAAAGAGTATAATGAGACATTGGACCTTATAATATACTTGAAAGTTAATTTTACTAACTTTCAAAATTATTTCGATGGTTTTTATAAATAAGATATTCAAGGTTTGCGACAAGCTTGCGACGGATTTGCAAGATATAAAGCAAATTAGTCGTAAATCCATCGCAAATTACTCAAATCATAGCAATTCTCTCGCAAATGACAACTTTAAACCCTAACCCCTAAACCCTAAACCCTAAAGACTAATTACATTACTATTAATGATTAAAATGATGAATCCAAGACTTATAATCAAAGATAGGGCAGTGCAACACAAAATTGTTAGAGAATTTGACAATTTTGGAATATTTGTCAAATATTTGTCTCAATGTAATGAACATATGTATGAATAGTGTAGAAGATAGTTAATGATTAGAGGAAGATGCAAAATTAGACAATTTTGGAAATTTTTATGATAGAAAAGAGTATGATGAGACCATTGAACCTTATAATATACTTGAAAGTTTATTTGACTAATTGTTTTAAATTATTTTGATGGTTTTTATAAATTAGTTATTCAGGGTTTGCGACAAATTTGCGACTGATTTGCTAGATTCATAGCAAACTAGTCGCAAATCCATCGCAAAACATTCAAATCATAGCAATTCCCTCGCAATTGTACAACTTTAAACCCTTGAACCTAAACCCTAAAGACTAATTACATTACTATTAATGATTAAAAAGATGAATCCAGGATTTATAATCAAAGATAGGGCACAAATAACAATTTCTAAACCTAAACCCTAAATACTTTGCGAGATATTTGCTACGGTCCCTCGCAATTCGCTTGCAAATACTCTTATTTTGGTGGGAAACTAAATTTTTAATAAATTTAAATTGGTTATTTTTAATAAATCTAAATTTTTAATAGATTTAGATTGTTTATTTTAATAAATGAAATTAATATTAATTAATGTTTGCGATGCTTTTGCGAGGGAGCCTAGCAAATCTCTAGCAAATTTTGCGTTGGATTTGCGACGCTTTTAATTTTCTATATAACCAGAAAACCTAGTTTGAGCAAAGCTCAAACCCAACACTCCGCTGCCGACAAACCCTAAGTCTTCTTCTTCTTCTTCCGATTTCTTTCTTCTCCGGTTGTTTTCTTCTCCGGTTAATCGACTCCTCTGCCTCTCTCTTATTTAGTTAGTCTACTCCTCCTCATCCTCTCTTTTTCGATCCTAGAAACTCCTCGTCCTCCGTAAGTCTACTCGTCCTCTCTCTTCTCCGACTAATCTCCTCCTCCTCTCTCTTCTTCTGTCGTTTAATTTCAGGTTTAGGGTTCTTATTAGATCTGTTTAGGTTTCTTTTTTACAGTTTAGGGTTTCGATTTCGATTTAGGGTTTAGCTTTGCGAGACAAAGGTTTTTGATTTTAGGGTTTTTATTTGAATTTTAGGGTTCTTATTCGATTTTGATTTTCATTTTGATTATAGGGTTTAGGGATTTCAATTTTTGGGTTTCGAATTCGATTTTAGGGTTTTTATGTAATTCAATTTTATGATTTTAATTATGATCGATTTAGGGTTTTTATGTAATTCGAATTTAGGGTTTTAATCTAGTTCGATTTTAGGGTTCTAATTTTATCAATTTTAGTGTTTTTATTTGATTCAATTTGAGGGTTTTAATTTAGTTATTTTGAATTATTTCAGATGTCTTCTCGAGACAATAACGGTTCTGTAAACCAAACTGTTTACACAAGGTTCATATCTTCTCAGGGGTTATCTCCTCCCATCCCTGCTCGCTCCCCCCATCCCTGCTCGAGGGATACGTTCTACAGCCTCTGCTCAAAGGCTACCTTCTCCCGCCTCTTCTCAAGGTACCTCACCAGCGACAGAAGGAAACCGTAATGCAACCTCTCCGGCGGTGGAAAATGATCTTCCTCCTCAGCAATCAACATCGCGTGTCAACAGTATCTCTGCCTCTCAAACATTTTTTTACTTTGGAAGAGTTACTTGCAAGTCCTAGGCGTGCAAGCTTAACAAAACTAGATCCTAAGCGACCTCCGGGTACTCTCTGGTGAGAATGTATCCCTATCTAACCTCTCTGATCAATCTTTATGTTTTGTATTTTCAATGATCCTCATTCCTTTTATCTTATGTTTTGTAGGTTTGACCAGGATTCTACGGTTGTTGCTACTGTCTGGGCCATTTTGAAAGAGATTTCAAATCAGCTCATGCCAATTGGACCCAAACACCAGGTCCGGTTGTAAACCGGTAGTTTGAAACTTTTGCGGTAAGTTACAGATTTTTTTATGTGTTTAAATTACAGATTTTGTGTGTTTATCACTTGATTCTGGTTCTGATTATGATTCTGATTCATGTTATGTCTTCACAAGCAAGCATATAACTGGGATGCGTCCATCAATGGAAGAGTTAGAGCTGAGTTTGAAAAGAAGTTGAAGTCCCGGATGAGTGATCAAGTGTCTCGGTGGAAGGGTAAGTGGAAGAACAAAGGTAATGACGCAATGCCGTGGTGGCTTGATCCTACCGTATGGGATGGCTTGGTCAAGTTTTGGTGTGAACCAAAATCAGAAGAAAGAGTATCAATAGCCGTAAGGCTCGCTATAGTGATCCTGATGGCACCGGAATACATAAGCACCGTTCTGGTCAGACCTCTTTTAAAGCCCGAGCACGAAAGCTTGTAAGTATCTCTGTTTAACACAAGTTCATTAATCATATCATATCTACAATATAGTAATATAGTTGTTTCATTTCTCTGTTTTTAGTCTGAGAGTACTAGTGAGCCACTACCTGATTTCTTGCTAGTACTAGAAGACACTCATAGGAAACCTGATGGGTCGTTTGTTGATGGATTGTCTGAGAAGGTGTTCAATGAAGTGTCGTCAAAGATAGCTGAAGCTGAGTCTGAGCTATTATCAGCGGATAACATGGAGAGTAGTGCTTCTGGCGGGTTATCACTAACTGTGTAGAACCAAATTTATGCCGAGGTAAAACATGCTTCATTGTTTATGTTTATGTTTATGTTTGTGTTTGTGTAAACTATGTGTGTATATTTTTATGTTTATGTTTGTGTAAACACTTATTATGGCGTGTATATGTTTTGTTGGCAGGTTGCTCCGAAGAAAAAGAACCGGATATATGAGGTTGGTAACATGCAAGCAGAAGCATCTTCAGCTCAGATTGGTCAACCGCCTCCTCCTTCTGAAGATCCACTTGTTCTAGCTGCGAAGCTTGCTGCTGCCGAAGTTGTTCTTGCAACTCAGGCAACTCAACTACAGGCCAATGCAGAGAAGATGCAAGAAAATACAGTGAGGATGCAAGAAAATGATCTGATTATCTGAAGATGCAAGAAAATTCATAGAATATGCATAGTTATGATGCATACTTTGATTATCTTGCATCGAAAGATCCAGAGTTTGCTGCTAGATTTCGCCGAGAAGATTCACCGGCCAGACCTGCGACCGGAGATGGAACCACCGGACAGTAAACACTGATGAACTCTCTTTATCCTCTCATATGTATTTTTTGTGTAGAACAAAATTGGTTATTATGTTTTGTTAACTTATTTTGTAAACTTAGTACTTCTAATTACAGCTTTAATTTGCATAAGTTTAAGGTTTGATTATAATTACAGGTTTAATTTTAATTACATGTTTAATTATAATTAAGCTTACCAAAATGAAAATTTTAATTTTTTTTATACCGTTATTATAATTTGCGACGGAAATATTAATTGCAAAAGCATCGCAAATTTGCGAGGGATTTACTAGATACAGAATTACTAGGACATTGCTAGAAAAATAGTTCCTCGCAATATGCGTGGATTTGCGAGGGACAATTTTTCCTTACAAAAATTGCGAGAGAATTGCAACGTTGACCGATTTGCGAGGAACGGACTTTCCTCACAAATTGCTTCTCGCAAATCGGTCAACGTTGCAATTCTCTCGCAACTTTTGCGAGGAAAAATTGTCCCTCGCAAATCCCACGCATATTGCGAGGAACTATTTTGTCGATTTGCGAGGGATTCGCTATATACTCGTCCATCGCAGAAGACTGTTTTCTTGTTGTAGTGGTAATAGCCAATGCATATAATTTGTGGGTTCTTTGTTTTTTCACTGTCAGCCATAGGCATGTCTGGTGGTGCCACACTGGTAGCCAAACCATAAAGTAACCATTTAGACTTTTTGGATTTGTTCCGTAGTTATGGCTTACGAAAATAAACTGCTCACCTATACAGACGTTTGGTACAAAATATAATTTTATATATACAAAACCTTTTAATTTTATACAAAATATAATTATATATATATAATTTTATATTTGTTACCTAAAATATCACTAATATTTAATATTTTCATAAAGAAGTTGCAAAAGAAGTAAACGTAAATGTTTAAACATCCTTCATGAAACACATAAGTACATAACCTATCCCTATTATATTCACCTTAACAGCCGCCTCCACAACCGCCTCCACCACCACCTCCCCCGTCACTGTAACTATTTCCATTACCACCGCCATGGCCACAACCAACACCGGAACCACTATTTAAAACGGATACAGCCAATGATACCGCGATGCCAGTGCTTATCAGATCTTGATTTTTGGCTCTATACGTAGGCCTCGGGAGCTCCACTGGTCGTGGTGGAATCAGTGAAGGCCGAGGTGGAAAAGGAAGCTTTGTATCCCTGGTGATGATGCCTTCACCTCCGCCACAAGCACCACCTGAACCACCATAAATATCGGTTCTAGCCACTGATATGGCTGACCCAGCGCCTGCCAAATCTTCACATTTGGTTCTATACACAGGCAACCCGAGCTGCCCTGGTCGTGAAAGCGGCGGTGGAGAATTGACATCTGCCCCGCTGGTGGTGATGCAGATTAAGAAGATAAACACCACTATTAATACGACGCATGATACGAGTGCAACAACCAAATCCAACATTTTCTAAACTCCTTAAAAAAAATGTAAACTCCTTAACTTAAATCAGATCCTATAGTCTCTTATAGATTTGTGTAGATTTTATTACTGAGAGTTTTAACAAAAATTAGTGGATTTATCAAATATGTTTATCAATATTATATCTTTTATATCAAAGATTTATATATCCTACTATATTAATTGAGAAGTACAAAAATAAAAATAACCTTAAAAAGTGTAAAAATTTACATACAAATGCCATTAAAAATTGTTAAATAAAAGCTAAAACTGTTGAGGGTGTAAAAGATAATTAATAATTAATCATCTTATTATCTTATCATCAATCAGCAAAAATCGTGGGTTGCATGGATAATCAATTGACTTAAATTAAATCTATTTACCAAATCTTTATTCTTTTAACCAACAAATCTCATACGCATTAAAATTCTTTAAATGTGGAGGAGAATTAAATGTGGAGGCAATCTTCGATTATTGCCGGTGATTCCATGGAATTCATGTTAGTGGATGAAGCTGTATGTTATTTTCCATAATTAAGGTTTTCTTCTCATTATTGTTTTATTAAAAATTTTATTTTCCTAAACATATATATAGGATGATAAGATGGGAGCTGACCTTAAAAAAGACTTAATCAAAAAATTCGAGAATGGAGCTTCTGAATTTTCAATCACAAACTATTATAAATAATATAATGACAAAATAAATTATTATAGATTTTGATAAACAAAAATGTTCAGCCCGCGGTTTACCGCGGGTTAGTACCTAGTATAGTCATTAATTGCCCTGGATTTGTATTGACTTTTTTTCTTCTAAACTTTTTTATTTTTAAGGTTATATATGTTTATGTTTTTCTAGAAAATTTCATTCCAATTCTGGTATGGGCTTTTTTATTTTTTGTTAGAATTTAATTTTTGGTATGTTTATAACTATATGAAGGATTTTCTTTCTAGCATATATGAAGGATTTTCTTTCTAGCATATATATATCTTATATAATATGAGAAGGTTTTTCTAACTTTGCCTAACAATGTGACATTTGGCACTCTACTTTTGTGACACATGTTTCAAATTTAACATTCTATTTTTTATTTGATTTTATTTTATTTGTATCTTATATAGTGTATATTTTGTTAAAATAAAGATAATTGTTGTATAGTTTGCTTTTTGAATTTCAACATTGTTACAAAATATATTCTTTCCATTTTTTAGTTCTACCATCTAATATATTCATAATGAAATCACACACAATAGAACCTAAAAAAAAAATACTGATCAACCCAACTAAAAAATATAAACAAATTGAAACCAAATAAAAATAGAAAATGGTTTCATACTTTTAAAGTAAAAACTGAAACCAAATTAATTTATGATAGACTAATTTAAGAATCTAGAAGATTTTCAAATATATATTTTTTTTTTGACAACATTTTCAAATATATATATATCATATTATATTCAATAATCATATATAATGTATTAAAGACACAACTCAAATTTGTATTTAATAGTATTCTATAAGTTACAGTTTCTTTAAAACATATGTACTAAAAAAATGGTATCATAACATAATTGTTTTATCTCCCCAAGAAATAATAGAAAACAATAGTTTCACAATTAATTTATTGTTAACTATACTATTTATTTTAAAATCATTAGAAATAGAGACAATTTATAGAAGAAAAAAATATGTATATTAAATTTGACACACTTTTATTTTCATGAATTATTATAAAAAAAATAGTTAGACTTAGAGTATATATAAGATATATGTTTTGTGATATCGTTTTAATAAATTATTTTAAAATTGACTTATCATATTATAAGATTATTTGTTGTTAACTATTACTTTTAGATATGAAAATAAAATTAATACATAGGACAACATAATTTATCTATCAAAGTAAGGTATTATACTTTTTTCCTTATAATACTTATCAGTTTTGTTTTCCAGAAAAAAACAAACTATAAATTAATTAATTTATCATAATTATTTAATGAACATACAAAAATTAATTAACTTTGCTGTAACTAATTTTCCTATTACTATAAAATGGTTTCATACATTTCAAAGTAAAAACTGAAACCAAATTAATTTATGATAGACTAATTTAATATAAAAGATTTTATAATATATAAAAAAACTCACATTACATTCAATAATCATATATATTTTTTTTAGACTAATAAGATATATGTTTTGTGATATCGTTTTAATAAATTATTTTAAAATTGACTTATCATATTATAAGATTATTTGTTGTTAACTATTACTTTTAGATATGAAAATAAAATTAATACATAGGACAACATAATTTATCTATCAAAGTAAGGTATTATACTTTTTTCCTTATAATACTTATCAGTTTTGTTTTCCAGAAAAAAACAAACTATAAATTAATTAATTTATCATAATTATTTAATGAACATACAAAAATTAATTAACTTTGCTGTAACTAATTTTCCTATTACTATAAAATGGTTTCATACATTTCAAAGTAAAAACTGAAACCAAATTAATTTATGATAGACTAATTTAATATAAAAGATTTTATAATATATAAAAAAACTCACATTACATTCAATAATCATATATATTTTTTTTAGACTAATAAGATATATGTTTTGTGATATCGTTTTAATAAATTATTTTAAAATTGACTTATCATATTATAAGATTATTTGTTGTTAACTATTACTTTTAGATATGAAAATAAAATTAATACATAGGACAACATAATTTATCTATCAAAGTAAGGTATTATACTTTTTTCCTTATAATACTTATCAGTTTTTTTTTCCAGAAAAAAACAAACTATAAATTAATTAATTTATCATAATTATTTAATGAACATACAAAAATTAATTAACTTTGCTGTAACTAATTTTCCTATTACTATAAAATGGTTTCATACATTTCAAAGTAAAAACTGAAACCAAATTAATTTATGATAGACTAATTTAATATAAAAGATTTTATAATATATAAAAAAACTCACATTACATTCAATAATCATATATATATATTGTATTAAAGACAACTCAAATTTGTATTTAATAGTAATTTATAAGTTACATTTTGATTGTGTTTAAATTATATGTACTAAAAAAACATAATGATATCATAACATAATTGCTTTATCACCCTATGATATAACAGAAAAAAAATAATTTCAAAATTTAATTTATTGTTAATCATACTATTTATATTAAAATGATTAGAAATCGAGACAATATATAGAAAATAAAAAATATATTAAATTTCACACACTTTTATTTTCATGAATTTTTATAAGAACTGGTTAAACTTATAGAATAAGATATTTGTTTTGTGATATCGTTTTAATAAATTATTTTAAAATCGACTTACTATATATAAAAATATTATTTGTTAACTATTACTTTAATTTTAGATGATGACAATAAATTAATATATAGGAAAACATAAAATTATATATCAAAATATTAAGTAAGATCTTACACTTATCTTTCTAGATTACTTATCAGTTTTTTATTTTCCAAAAAAAAAAAATATATATATATATATATATATAATTTATCTTAACTATTTAACGAAAATACCATATATAAGTTGACTTTGCTATAAGTAATGGTCTTATTACTATAGTAACATACTATTTAAATAATTTCAACAATATATTGTAATCAAAAATATTTAGTAATATTTACTTTAACTTTCCTCTTTTTTCATGACCCTTCTATGAAACATTATATAATATATATAAATTATAAATTGTAGTTGAACCGTAGTATTATGAATATTATTTTTAAGACATATATTAACAATTACATCTGTACATTTCATATATAATTGAAGAAAAACTTTATTTTATATTTCAAATTAATAATGCTTACATAAACCACGCATTGCATGAACTACTTTCTAGTATATATATCAACCAATTGTTTCATTGACCTCATTGCTCTTCTTTATTCATTTTTGTTTGCACAACAAAATATGGGTTTATCCGTTTTAAATTGTCAAAAGTTTAAACCAAAAAAAAAAAATTGTACAAAAGTGCTAAGGTTGTTGTTAGTTGGAAACTCCCGCAAAACAGTAGTTCACATTTACGTATATATAGCTAAAAGAAAAAAAAAAAAAAAAAAAAAAAAAAAAAAAAAA
>NC_025699.1:6698052-6711557 GCF_000633955.1 Camelina sativa | reverse complement strand
GAACCATGAGACCTTGGTGAACCTGAAACGTTTGATCTTGGAAGATGAAACTGAGGATGTTGATGATATTGAGGCTGTTGTTCCATTGGCTGTCTGAGATACCTGCAGTTCGAGATCGTGACCTGTAAGTTTTGAGACAAGAAATTTAATTCTGGAAGAAGCTGCAGATTCTGACAGTCATTGATTCTCAGGTTCCTTAGGGCATTCAGATCAGATAAATGCTCATTTGAAAGCTGAAGAGAATGCAGAGATGTGCATTGATCGAATTCAAGGTTGATGAGGTTGGTGAAATGGCTTAAAGGAAATGTACTGAGAGAGTCACAGCTGCTTTTTATACTTAGCGTTTGAAGGTTCCCATAGCTGTATACGTTGTGTTCTGGCTGGAAATCTAAGAGGCCACATTTATGGATGTGAAGAGAGATCAGAGAAGGCAAAAAGGCCGGTATCCGGGTTAGCTCAGGGCATCTCAGTATGTAAAGTTTCTTGAGAGAAGGGAATAAGTCTCCACTTGTGACTCTTCCGTCTAACCATTCTTCCCAATCTGACAGGTTATCAAAACGCAGCGTTTCAAGCGATCTAAACGGCTGTTGGTCTCGATCACGCAGTTGTGGATCGCTGAAGTAGAACTCGGTACCTACGCGTCTAAGCCCAGCCATTCCTGAAATGTAAAGTTCTTTGAGACCTGGTAGTTGACCAAGAGATGGCAAGGAGGAACAGTAGTGGCACTCTCTAAGGCGTATGAACACGATTCTAGAGAAAGAAGAATCATTCAACCATTTTGGAAACCTTCTTCCTTTGTATCTCTCAATAGTGACTCTCTCGATATGCTTATGCGGGCGTAACTTCTCAAAGACTTCAGCTTCGTTTTGCGTCCTGTGAGGATTTGTATTGCTCTCTAAGCTATTAGTTCCAGTTCTCCAAACAAAATCTATCTCCTTTAGATGCTTTTTGCTGTCTAGATTTGCTCCTGCAGCATCAGCGACATCCACAACTCGTTGCAGCTCGACTAACCTAAGTTTTCCATGAAGTTCATGAAGCTCTCCAAGTTCACAAATCCTTGCGCCGTCACTAGCACTCACGAAAAAGGTTGTAAGCGTCTGGAGGCTCTTTAATCTACCAAATCTTCGAGGCATTTGTCTGAGCTTCGTTCCAATCAGATCAAGATAACGCATATTGATGAGGTTGCAGATATCTGTAGGAAGCTCCTTCAGACTGGAACAGTAGGTGAGAAGAAGTATCTGGAGGTTGTACATATAACAAAGGGATTTTGGAAGTTTCTCGAGTTCAGTACGAGAGAGATCTAAAAACCGGACATGGCTCAAGTTCCTAAAAAAATCTTGTGGCAACCTTGCGATCTTGTAATGTGACAAAGACAAAACACGCAAGCGTGTAAGCGTTGAAAGTAACTTCTCGCTGACCATTGTATCTAAGCAGCATGACCGAGAAGAATTTGTGAGGCTAAGTGGTAGAAACGTTCTGAGAAACTTGACCTCGCGAAGAGCCTCAAACTCCATAGGCTCAGCATAATTATCTCGCAGGTATGATAAATATCTGGTCCTTTCTGAAACCTGAAGTTTGTATCCATTTTCAAATTTCGAGCTGAACTCACCTGAAGCAAATTGAGACAGCTCATTGATAAAATCATGCATAATATATCTCGTCTTGGTCTTCTGAAAAAGCGACCTTGATTCTAGTTCAGAAAAGTACTCATCCCCAAGCTCTTCTAGAGTCTTATTGCTTCTAGTCTGTTGCAAGAAACCTTCTGCCATCCACAGAAGAACTACCTTGTCCTTCTCAAACGCATGTCCTTTGGGAAATATTGAGCAATAGGCAAAACATCGTTTCAAGTGAGCTGGAAGGTAGTAATAGCTTACTCGTAAAACTTGAAGTAGGTTGCTCTTATCAGCTGGAAGATCCCAAATCCTGCTGCTTAAAACTCTCTCCCATTCTATGACTTTACCTTCAAACCGTAGAACGCCACCGAGTGTTTTCACAGCCAAAGGCAGGCCGCGACACTTGTGCACTATCCTTTCCGCAAGATCTCCAATTTCTTGATCTAGGCAAGGATCTTGATTACCAAATACAGTTTTTACAAACAACGACCAGCAATCTCCATCAGATAATGGCTGAAGTTTGTGTGCATAGACAGAACACATATTGGATGCAACACGTTGGCTTCTTGTTGTCACAAGAATCCGGCTCCCTTGAGTAGCATGTATGAAAGGTTGGCGTAGAAGATCCCAATCCACAAAATTTTCATTCCACAAATCATCTAGAACAAGCAGAAACGGTAAGCCTGTTAACCTCTCCTTCAATTTGACTTGAAGTACATCCAGGTCCGTGAATTCGCAAGGCCGGGAAGTAACAGATTCATATACCTTTTTAGTGATTTTGAAAACGTCAAACTCCTCTGAGACATGAGCCCAGACTCTGGTTCCAAAATGGCTCTGAACACGTTGATCATTGTACAGGAGTTGTGAAAGTGTGGTTTTGCCAACCCCTCCAGTTCCAACAATAGCTACAACGGTTAACCCGTTATCATTTGCATCTTCAGGAATCAAATATCTCATGATCTCATCTTTATCGTCAGTCCTACCAAACACTTCAGATTCATCCACAAGAGATGTTGTTGGCAACCTTTGTTTGGGTACCATTGCAGTGAGCTCTTTCAAACCTAAGACATTTCTTTGTGAGGCTAAACGCTCGAGCCTCATCGTGACCTTCTCAAGTCGGATCTCCAAATTTTCACTGTTACCGTCAAGAAAATCTCCCAAAGACATTCTGCCACAAAGCTGTCTCAGCCTGTTGGAGGAAGAAGATTCAGCTCCTATGTTGAGACGCAGAGCTTCTGTAGCAATATCATCAAGAGCATCTTCAGCATGGTAAACAACATCTCTCAACTCGTTGACCCATTTTTCAACCACCGGGTTTGTAATCTGTTTCTCCTCCGCATCTATCAGAACCGCACTTATTGTCAACAACACAGTGTTGAGCCTCTCTAGTACATTCTCGTTCAGTTCTCGCCTCTTGAAGAAGTTGTTGAAAGGTGCAGACATCAACGTCTGGAAGAGAGCTTGTAAGAAAGCTGAAAGAAACATCTCCCCTACAATCATCCTGTCGGTCTTTGCACACACACAAAGCCCTCTGGGAAAAAAAGACAACAAACAAGAGAGCAAATCAACAGCAGGATGAACAACTTCACAGCAGCCTAATTTTTTTCTTCAATGTTATCCTCCTCAATTGCTTTACTCCAAAGGGGTCAATTCGCCATAGCAAAATCAAAGATTCCAATACTAAGAAAATATTCACAGTTTGACCGAAAATTCTAAGAAACTAACCTTAATTAAAACAAGAGATTAAAATTCGTTTACTAACTTGACTTGACAAAACACAGCATGAATCATGCGGCCAAAGTGAATCCAAACAGAAATTACCAAGAAAATGATTGGGAGTTGCCTGCAGTTACGTGGAGAAAACTTGATGATAGCCTGCAAAAGAAGGAAACTTATGAATTAGTCAAAATCGTTTACTTAGAATAAAAAAATAGTAGAGGAATTGTCATAATGTTTACTTGGGGAAATACTCTGAAATTTCTGATTAGTTACAATGAAAATATAATACTAAAAGATAAAGGCGACTACAAAATAAACAAAGTGTCATCTTCAACAAACGAACAAAATATTAAATTCTAGATTGATTCCCTTGTGAGCTGGCTTGAAAAGTCTTAACTTGTCTTGGTCTAGCAACTGAGACAAAGTCAATAATATTACAAGGTAACAACAAAAATGCAAAACAATGAGTTGAAATCAACGGATGTACATCTCTGGAGTCTTCGTAAATGTTTAGTTAGGCATTTAAATGTTTTTGTCTTCTATAAGGTCAAGCCGTGAAGAGGGTCTACAGTGTCTGCAGCTCGATTGGCTTAGGCAAAACCCAGATTAGACATGTAGATTTAAAGAACAAAACTTGTAAATTGGGATAATTATCATAACCAATACTTCATTTTTTTATTGGTTGCAAATTTGAGGTGAATTCAACACCATCTGTCAAATCTTCTACACATGATAACATAAACCAAAGAAGATATGTAAAAAAATAAAATAAATATGGTGTGAAATATAAGAAAACTCACGTCATGTGGTAGTCATAGGTTCAACCGAGAGATTGGCTGGACCATTTCTTCCCCTGAACCTTCTTAGGAACATAGAACATTGGAATATTGGTCAGCCAAACCCTTTTTGGCTTCCTCCTCTGATCTAAATGCTGCACATAGGTCACAACGCAGAACACTAAGAGGGCAAGGAGAAGAAGAAAGAAAACTCTGCTTTAACAGATGTTAGGAAACAGGAAAAAGGAAGAAGATAACACAAGCGATAGATTAAACATCAAACTGCAGCAAGAAAAGAAAAAAATATCAGGTCAGATTCAACTTACTTTCCCCCTTAGTTTGTCTAGTTGTTCTTGAATGTGACTCGTTGAATCCTCCATGGCCACTGCAAATAAAATGTGATAGCACTTTTAGAAAATGGGGATGTAAACAACAGTTTTTTAGGCGAAATGTCTGCAAACTTATGAATCTCGTGAACAAATGAAAGAAAAAAAAATCCAGAATCTTGACATTATTATCACTTGCTGCAGGCCAGCTTGACAAATTGCATAGAGAACACCAACAACAAACCCCTTTCTGCTTGCGTATTCCAATAATTTGCTTGGACTTTTCCAGCGTAACTTGCTGCATCTCCTTGGCTCCAACAAGTTACAAGGGGAAAACATGGCGAACTCCTATTTATCAAATTGTGCGAACGTGATGGTTGAGCGGATTAATACTTCTCAAGAATTGCTCGAAGTATGTAAAGGAAAGACCTCCAGTGTGTTACTGAAGAGATTAAAAGTCGCTCTGGTGACTGCAAACCCGGTGCTTGCGGATGCTGAGCAGAGAGCAGAACATGTTCGAGAAGTAAAACATTGGCTTACAGGAATCCAAGATGCTTTCTTCCAGGCAGAGGATGTTCTTGATGAGTTACGAACAGAAGCTTTGCGAAGAAGAGTAGTAGCTGAAGCGGGAGGCTTCGGAGGACTATTCCAGAATCTCATGGCTGGTCGAGAAGCCATCCAGAAAAAGATAGAACCTAAGATGGAAAAAGTAGTCAGACTACTGGAACATCATGTGAAACACATTGAAGTTATTGGATTGAAAGAATATAGCGAGACTCGAGAACCACAATGGAGGCAAGCATCACGGTCAAGACCTGATGATCTTCCACAAGGCAGAGTGGTCGGGCGAGTGGAAGAGAAGCTAGCGTTAGTCAGTTTACTGCTTTCTGATGATGAGATAAGCATTGGGAAACCAGTTGTGATCTCCATAGTTGGTATGCCAGGGGTTGGAAAGACTACCTTGACACAGATCGTTTTTAATGACAACAGGGTGACCGAACATTTTGATGTTAAAATGTGGATCTCTGTTGGGATAAACTTTAATGTCTTTATGGTTACAAAAGCCGTTCTGCAGGATATCACTTCAAGTGCAATTAATACTGAGGATCTACCTTCACTTCAAATTCAGCTGAAGAAAACACTCTTGGGGAAGAGATTTTTGCTTGTTCTGGATGATTTCTGGTCTGAAAGTGATTCAGAATGGGAAAGCTTTCAGGTCGCCTTTACTGATGCAGAGGAAGGAAGCAAGATTGTTCTAACCACAAGAAGTGAAATTGTCTCCACAGTAGCAAAGGCTGAAAAAATCTACCAAATGAAGTTGATGACGAATGAAGAATGTTGGGAGCTGATCTCTAGGTTTGCTTTTGGAAATATATCAGTCGGTTCTACCAACCAAGAAGTAGAAGGAATTGGCAAAAGGATTGCAGAACAGTGTAAGGGCTTGCCGTTAGCTGCAAGAGCCATTGCATCTCATCTCCGTTCAAAGCCAAATCCTGACGACTGGTACGCTGTATCAAAGAATTTCTCAAGCTACACCAACAGTATTCTCCCTGTTCTTAAATTGAGCTATGACTCTCTCCCTGCTCAACTTAAGCGATGCTTTGCCCTCTGCTCAGTATTCCCCAAGGGTCATGTGTTTGATAGAGAGACTTTGGTACTCCTATGGATGGCAATAGACCTCTTATACCAACCAAGGAGCAACAGAAGATTGGAAGAGATTGGAAACGATTACCTTGATAATTTAGTTGCTCAATCTTTTTTCCAGAGATTGGACAGCACCATGACAAGTTTTGTGATGCATGATCTTATGAATGATTTGGCAAAAGCTGTTTCAGGAGACTTTTGTTTCAGACTGGAAGATGAAAATATTCCAGAGATATCAAGCATGACTCGACATTTTTCATTTTCTAGAAGCCAATGTGATGCTTCTGTGGCTTTCAGGTCCATCTACGGAGCTGAGTTTCTGAAAACCATTCTTCCGTTCAACGCGCCAACAGGTCTTGAATCTCTCCAACTAACAGATAAAGTTTTGAATCCTTTGCTCCAGGCATTGACCGGCCTACGAATTCTTAGCTTGTCTCATTATCAGATAACCCACTTGCCTAAATCATTAAAAGGTTTGAAGCTGTTACGGTATCTAGATCTGTCAAGCACCAAAATAAAAGAGCTCCCAGATTTTGTGTGTAGTCTTTGTAACCTGCAGACACTATTGTTGTCAAATTGCTGTGACCTCACAAGCCTGCCCAAAAACATTGCCGAACTCATCAACTTGCGCAACCTTGACCTCGTTGGAACTCCTTTGGTAGAGATGCCACCAGGAATAAGAAAGCTGAGAAGCTTGCAGAAGTTATCAAATTTTGTTATAGGAAGGCTAAGTGGAGCCGGGCTGCATGAGCTCAAAGAACTTTCTCATCTTCGAGGGACACTTCGCATCTCTGAGCTACAAAATGTAGCTTTTGCCTCAGAAGCAAAAGACATTGGCTTGAAAAGGAAGCCATTCCTTGATGGGCTAATCCTGAAGTGGACAATGAAAGCTTCTAGCTTCGTCCCTGGTAATTTAAATCCATTGGCATGTGACCAGAAAGAGGCCCTAAGGATGCTAGAACCTCATCCACAGTTGAAAACGTTCTGCATTGAGTCTTATCAGGGTGGAGGATTTCCTAAGTGGTTGGGTGAATCTTCATTCTTCGGTATTACATCTGTCACTCTAAGTACTTGCAACCTCTGCATATCGCTTCCTCCAGTGGGGCAGTTGCCTTCACTCAAGTACCTCAGCATTGAAAAATTTAACATTCTGCAGAAGGTTGGTTTAGAGTTCTTCTTTGGTGAGAACAGCTCTAGCTGTGTACCGTTTCAATCCTTGCAAACTCTAAAGTTCTATGGCATGCCAAGATGGGAAGAATGGATTTGTCCACAACTAGAAGGTGGGATCTTTCCTTGCCTAGAAAAACTCATAATACAAAGATGCCCCAGCTTAACAAAAGAGTTTCCAGAAGGACTCCCTTCTTCCACTGAAGTCACCATCTCTGATTGCCCCCTAAGAGCAGTTGCTGAAGGAGAACACTCCTCCACAAGGAATCTGAAAAATATTCTAGAAAGTCCAGCCAGCACTTCCTTTATGAGCAGAGGTGAACTGTTTTCCCCTACAGGGAATCCAAGATTAGATGCGAGTACTAGTGCTCAACCAGAAATAGCTTCAACTAGTCAAAGTATTGATGACAATGAAGTAACTTCGACATCAAGCTTGTCATCTTTGCCAAAGAACCGTCCACTATCACAAACAGAAGATTTAGACCAATGTGAAACTCACTTTGAAAGCTCACATCAGAATATTGAAGAACCTGCTGTGATCTCGGCAAGATACTCAGGATACATCTCGGATATACATAGCTCGTTAAGTCCATATATGTCAAGAACATCACTTGTTCCAGATCCCAATGATGGAGGAGGTTCTGGTCTTCCTGGAAGTAGTAGCTACCAATATGGAAAGGCACCTGTCAGGAGTCCACCGTCAAGTGATGCAGATAACAAAAGGCTTTCACAATATGATGATGAAACAGACATAGAACATATGAAAGTGACAGATATCTCTCACCTCATGGAGCTTCCTCAGAATCTGCAGTCACTCCAAATTAACAGATGCGATGGACTCACTTCCTTACCAGAGAGCTTAACAGAAAGCTATCCAAATCTCCATGAACTGATCATCATTGCTTGTCACTCTCTGGAATCTTTCCCTGGGAGCCATCCTCCACCCACATTGAAAACCCTATACATAAGAGACTGCAAGAAACTAGATTTCTCAGATAGCTTACAACCAACACGGAGTTACTCACAGCTAGAGCATCTGTTCATCGGAAGTAGCTGCAGCAATCTCCACAGTTTCCCTCTATCCTTCTTTCCAAAGCTCAAAAGCCTCTCAATAAACGATTGCGAAAGCTTCAGAACATTCTCAATTCACGCCGGACTCGGAGACGACCGTATCGCTCTCCAGTCTCTTGAAATTAGAGATTGCCCAAATCTTGAAACTTTCCCACAAGGAGGACTCCCAACGCCGAAGCTCTCTTCAATGTTACTCTCAAACTGCAGAAAGCTTCAAGCTTTACCTGAGAAACTGTTCGGACTCAGTTCTCTCTCGTCACTGTTTATAATCAAATGCCCACAAATCGAGACAATCCCTGGTGGAGGGTTTCCCAGTAATCTTCAAACACTCTGCATCAACTTCTGCGACAAGCTCACGCCGAGAATCGAATGGGGGTTGAGAGATTTGGAAAATCTTCGAAATCTCGAGATTGAAGGAGGAAACGAAGACGTTGAGTCGTTTCCAGATGAAGGGTTACTTCCAAAATGTGTTTTTTCTCTGAGGATAAGCCGATTCGAAAACCTCAGAACACTGAATCGGATAGGGTTTCAAGATACTGTAGTTTTGGAGACGATGGAGATCAACGGCTGTGATAAGCTACAGATATCGATGGATGAAGATCTTCCTTGTTCATTGTCTTGTCTGAGAATAAGCTCATGTTCTTTGTTGACTGAGAGTTTTGCTGAAACAGAAACAGAGTTCTTCAAGGTATTGAACATTCCACATGTTGAAATCGATGGTGAGATCTTCTCTTGAGAAAAAAGATTGTTTATTTATTTGTAAAAGGTAGACAATATAGACCTAACTTGATGTACACGACTCTGTAAATAATTCTCCAAGATTGGTATCTCAAAACAATGAGTTTTTCAACACTGTTGAGGTGAAAAAGCCAATAACTTTCAAAAGCAAAATACTCCAAAAATCACAGATGATGAAAGTATCTCAGAGGAAACGATAGAAAAGCCTAACAAAGAACTCCAAATTCAGAGGCAGGATCATAGTGTTCCCAGCTACTAATAACATAACTGGAGATTAACTGTTCTAAAACCGTAACAGGGAAAAAAATTGCTGAAGGAAATGAAAAATGTTTGCAGTCATCGCTCTTCTGAAACGCCAGCTAGTCGGGTCTCTCTTCTAGTTTGTGGACGGTGGTCGAGTGATTCTTGGCCTCACTGGTGTCTTTGAAGGGCTGACCCTGAAAAAAAAGAAGATATAAAGCCAAAGTTTAGATCCAGTTGAGATATTCAGAGAAATCTTTTAAGACACTGCATCGATCGGAATCTACCTTATCGGTTGGGAACCAACGAGCAACCCGCTGCAGTTGAGCGCCCTAAGTGCACTATCTGCCTGTTCATTTCAAAAACAAAAACAAATATTAGTTTCTGAGTTTGCAGGTGAAAACAATGTGTCAGTCATCTTTCATCCCTTAATCAAACATTACATTCAAGAAACTTCTTGTCCTCAGTAAAAAGAGCAAAAGTAAATAATATAGGGAAAGTATTAACTATTAAGTCACATCCATGGAGAAAAAGAGCTTACCAGAGCAAATTCAACAAATGCTATGCGAGTTGAATGCAACTGATCGCCAAGAAGCCTCAGACGAGTTACCTGCGTATTAGAACACAAGTTAAGCATCACATTCACTCCTTAGAAGAAAATTTCAGGTTAATTATAAAAATGAAATAAGAGAGAGAGAGATGAGATAGTATAGGTTCTGTTCTGACCTCACCACATGCAGACTCAAAGAAGGTTCTCACATCAGCTTGAGAAACCTGCACTCGTAGGAAAAAATCTTTAAACAGGAGACAGTAATAAACATATGTATAGATTCTTTGTAAATAGTTCAGCATTTACCTTCTTGTCAATATTTGTGCAGTAGATTGTCCTTGTGCACATCTCCCTTTCATCTTCTGACTGAATTAACCAAAACATAGTAAATATTAAAAGTAAAATTCAAAACTCAAAACTGAAACCAAAATGATTAGTATAACTTCTGATCAATATCCCTATAGAGCTTACCCTGGGAAGAAAAGTAGGGTTCACTGGAAGAATAGCAGTTTTTGAGGGTAAGACCCTCACCGGGTAGAACCCAAGCATTGTTCCACCAAGGCTTAATGCTTCTCGTGCTCCCTCTGTAGAAAATTTTTACTATTTAAATGGTTACTGTGATTTTTTTCCTTGTTAAAGCATTTCAAGAAGCCAGTAGCCAAACTTACGGTCATCAGCAAACTCAACAAACGCAAATCGAAGAACTGAATGTGGATCGCCACAGATTCGACAGTCAACAACCTTCACAAAATTATAACTCAATGTTACCACCAAAGGAACATCTTGATCATGAAACTTCTTGCTACACAATCGTGCAGTAAATAAACACAAAACCTCACTTTCAACACAAATGTTTTTAAAGTTCAGTACCTTTGTCACACTCACACAGCCTAAAAAATACAATATTTTAAGTTGAAAAATATATAACAAAACATTAATTTAAAGCTTACTTGTCCACAGTTACTAAACAGGGCAGCAAGACCCTCCTCAGTCACCTAAAATCACAAAACAGATTTGTTATACATTGATGCAACTTAACTAGAATCCGTTCCACACACCTTAACAGAGAGTACTGTAACAAACTTACACTCTGGTCAATGTCAGAAACATACACAGTTCTTCTAATACTATCCTATCTTTGAGCCTTAGAAATCCTCCCAGTCAACCTCCTCCTCCCTTGGCTATAATTGTTTCTTCTCTGTAATAACAAAAACATCAACAAAACAGAATATAAAGCAAACCCATTTAATCAAAAAGTTTAAAGCTTTAACAACAAACAGAACTTATATTTACCTTCCTGGAATTGTCATCCTTCTTGGCATCAGATTCAAATTCTTCACCTGATTGCTTCTTGGCTGTAGCAAAATCGTCAGCAGAGAGAAATTGATTAGGTTTCCCAACCTGATTGTTCTTCTTAGGGTTGTAGTAAGAAGGGAAAAACTCCTTGGCCAGAGGATT
This sequence comes from Camelina sativa, assembly GCF_000633955.1. Lineage (NCBI taxonomy): Eukaryota > Viridiplantae > Streptophyta > Magnoliopsida > Brassicales > Brassicaceae > Camelina > Camelina sativa. The sequence continues at coordinate 6,700,255 of NC_025699.1, read as the reverse complement.
CAGTTTCTTGAACATGGCCACAAGCTTCTTCATATCAAATTCTGATTTGGGTTTCAGCTCTGATTCAGCCTCGGTGATCGAGCTCTTCTCATCGATTGTTTCACCGATGATCTTTTCACCACCATCACTTTTGATATTAATTTCATGAACATCGTCCAGAACAACATCAGTGACCGCAGCAGCCATTGGATCAAAAACAACAACTCACCAGAAAACAAGAAACAGAGAGAACAATTAAGAAAATGTTATCTCTTTTTCCCGTAAAAAAAATTTCGATGAAGATGATCCAAAATGTTACACTCTTAATGGAACGAAACAAACCATATAAGAGAAGGAAAATGGACAAAACAGCGCTAAAGGAAACACGAGAGTGGTTTGATCTCGTAGATGTGTAATATATATAAAGAAAAAGACAGACTGTTTAGTGAAAATGTAATAAATTAGCCCATAAGAAAGAAACAAATGACAGAAAGCTTCTGTGTGTGTGTGTGTGGTAATGGTGGTGAGGAGAGACCATCAAGAAGAAAGAAGTGGGGGAAGATGATGAAAGAAAGAAAGAAATAAAGGGAAGAATAATAATGAGTTTTTTTGGCTTCCGTTTTGGCCGCTCTCTATTTTGGCCTTTTCTACTTGCATTACAAGTAGGAAAAAAATACTTCTTGTTGTTAGAAAGGGACCATTTATTTTTTTAATTATCTTTGTGTCCCCTTATCTTTTTTTTCTTTGCATGATTGCCTCATAGTTTACGTTGGCCCTAAATTTATTTTTATAGGTGTTCTACTAAATTTTGTCGATCTGATTTAATGTTGTTTCAAATTTCGACGCAGTTGTTCGAGTCTAGCTAAGTGAAGTGAGTCGATATGTTATTATCAAACTATCATATAAGGGAATCATATAAAGTGACAATATCAATCATACTATTATTTTATTCCATTTTGTGATTATATTCGTGTCTTCTTTATCTTTTTTTTTTCCTTTTGGTTAATTCTTCTTCTTCCATTTTATTGTTTTCTTGTTCAAACATTTTTTTTTTTTTTTGTGTATCGTAGAGAGTAGTAGACTCGTTAAACTAAGAAGTCCGTTGCATGCTGCTACGAATGCATAAATATATGTGTTTGTTAGGATCTTCTTATCTATTTTTCTTTTTCTTTTTTATTATAAATTTCGTTTTTCTCGTTCTTCTCCAGTATATTCAAAAAATTTATTTTTAAATATTATCATCTCAAATCTCGGCGCGAATCAAATATCTAGCTTATTCAACAACAGAATCCGGCGTCTTCGTCGAAACTAGAATAGAGAATGAAATTTATGATTTTCATTTTTTTTCTGTCTTATACAATTTTTCTCATTTGAGTAATACGTCTAATATAAACTCATTTTCTTGTATATATATTTTAACTTTAAAAATATTATCCATCGCGAAATTTTCTGGATCTCTTTATCTATTGATTAATTAATTAGTTTTTAGAAAGAAAAGGTCAATTATGATAAGGTCCCCTACTCTTTGTATTTTTCAGTATTTAAAACGTTTTCTCCTTCGTTGCAATGCAAACAAACGACTCGACAAGTCACGCAACAATGGAAGGATCTGTTTCGAAAGAAGTTATATTTTAACTGCGTAAAGTAAACCATTATTCAAAGTAATACAAGTGCTATATATATAAGACTCGTTCCATTGGTGAAAAGAAGTTTCCAAAACAATGTATTGTACTATTGTATATATACGTTGATGTTGTATTATACGAGAGATGCTTTGTACATTTAAGACCATTTATATTTATTCTATCTGACACCAAACTAAGAACAACTCAATGTGTCGTTCTCTTCTTTCTTTCTTTTTTATATCGTATATATATGCATAAACATTTAAATAAATAAATAAAAAGTATCTGCATAAACATGACACATACGGTATATATTTTGTTTTAATATATCGTTGTGTAACCTACACATGGACAGACAAAGTTCCATTGACTTGACGATGACACGAGTTCCTATTCGACCATAAGTGTTATCATACATTTTCATATATATATACACACGTGTTGGCCGTTGTATATAATAAGATATTCAATCCCTCCTCGACAAAGGCTAATAAGTATTGATGACGATATTGTTGTTGTACTCCGTTCACCGTTATACAATAAAATGGTTATACAAACATTTTCATATATATGTTTGTATAACCAAAAAAAAAAAAAAA
>NC_025699.1:6650258-6697993 GCF_000633955.1 Camelina sativa | reverse complement strand
GCCATGTTTATAGAGGGATCACCTCACCTGATCTTGGGCTTTTAAAAATTAAAATTTAGTGAATAGTGCCCACAATGAAATGATCTTAATTAAGATCTGTTTTTCATGTGTGTTCTTCTGCTGACGTGTCAGCTCGTAAACGAAAGAAATGTTTAATTTTTTTTATTTCATTCGACGTTTATTTTTTACTTTTCTTCTTCTCTCTGAAAAATCAAACAGGCGATTTCACGAGAGATTTTTTTTCCTCATCGTCTTCTCCTCTGTCCGGCGATTGAAACACCGGGGCGACCGTCTCCTCGTCTCCTCGTCTCGTCGTCTACTCCGGATCCACCGATTAGCTGTTCTTTGTCTAGCTGGGTTTTTGGGGTTGGACTCTTTGTCTACCTGTTACTTTGGTGGGTTTGTTGAATTCCGGTGAGAGAAACAATGGCTTGCATGAAGCTGGGATCCAAATCTGATGCTTTCCAGAGACAAGGCCAGGCTTGGTATATTCACTTGATCTCTCTCTCTCTCTAATTTTATTTTGTATTTTGCTTCTTGTTTTCTCCTTTCAATTGAGCAGACTTGGTCTGAATTTGAGACCATGGTCTTTCTTTAAGGCAATCTCAGCATTACTTAATCAAAAAACTCATTCCTTTGTCTTCTTGGGTTTTGCTAATTGCAGGTTTTGCACAACTGGACTTCCAAGTGACATTGTCGTTGAAGTTGGGGAGATGTCTTTCCATCTCCACAAGGTACAATTTGCTTAACTTGAACACAACACTCTCTTCTTGAAACAGTTGCCTTAACCTGGAATAGTTATTGTCTTCTAGAATGTTATGCCTTTCTCCAGCATTGTAGAACTGCTATGTATCAAAGATCTGTTTGGTGGGTGTGTATATTTATTCTTTACAACATTGTGTCATATTAGTCTTTTGTTGATCAAAAAGATCGAAACTTTGGTTTTTAGCTTTAATCTTCTTATATGACTATTGACTAATCCACCAATGCAATTTTGCTAGCTGTTCCACATCCTTGATTATTTGCTGAACTTTCTTTTGGTTCCTTCACAACTCATTCAGTCTCTGTAGTTTTTTGGCAATGCCTTGTTTCCAACAATGAGAATTCTGACACTTATTGTAGAAGCACGTATCTACTAAGCCCCCTCTTTGTGAAATAATGGTGTTACTTGCAATTTCTTACACCTTTTGCTTTAATCATTTTTTGCTATGTGCAGTTTCCCTTGCTCTCTAGAAGTGGAGTCATGGAAAGAAGGACTGCAGAGGCGTCAAAAGAAGGGGATGATAAATGTCTCATTGAAATTTCTGATCTTCCTGGCGGAGACAAAATGTTTGAACTAGTTACCAAGTTCTGCTACGGTGTGAAGCTCGAACTCACTGCCTCTAATATGAGTGTGAAGCTTTGCAAACACTAGTAGTCAGCATAAGTTGTATATGTTACAATTGTTACTATTAGTAGATTAATAAACATGATCACTATGAATCAGTACTGGAACAGAGTTGAAAACAGAGGATGTGGTAAGATACTTGTCATGCGTTATGCAAAATCAGATATAAATAAAGTAAACAATGTATGAAAACGCAAGAAAGGACTAAACAATGGGTATAGTATTTTGAAAATAATAGACAAGATTGGTTGAATTAAGATATAATAACAACAACAAATAATTTGTGATAAACAAGCATATCGCAAATTAAAGGAGGATTTGATTGAGAATATTTGGAATAAATTTGGTCATTTGTATTAATTAAATAAAATGTTTGTCTTCTTTAATTAATTAAGTAATATGTTTGTTTTTTTTAATTTTAATAAAAGTTTTATAAGTTTGCAATTAAAATATTATTTTATAAATTTTTCTAATTGTAATATGTTTAATAAGAATATTAATAAACATTATATTATTAAATAGTTTTAAACATTCTTAAATTATTTATTAAACATTAATCTTTGTATTTATTAAACATTTTAAAATTTCTATAAGAATATTATATTATTAAATCTTAAGATCTTATACATGTTCTCCCAATAACTAACTTCTTCATAAAAGTTCTTAAGACCTGATCTTACAATATTTTTACAATATTTCTCCTTTAAGAACACCCTCACCTGATCCCCCTATAAACATGCCCTTAGGGATTCGCTTGAGCGGTTTCTGAAAACAGTGGAGCTCTACATACCTGGAGGTGTAGGGGAATATTCATCAACATGCATGAAACCACATTCTTTGAATAGCTATATCACCACTTTGATTGCCCAATGGAGACTCCGTAAAAGTAAAACTGGGTTGAAACGTGAACATTTGTCCATGGTCCATGGAACTTGATTTCCCCTATAAGAGTGTAAGGTCTCGTACGATCCAACCAGTGTTGCATTTTCAGAGGCCAACAGGTTTAGCGTTCGGCCAAGCCTCGCAATCCGTTCTTAACTGAATAATGACCAATTACCGTTAAATTCTTCATTCTTTCTTGTACAAGTTCAAGTCCTTTTAGAAGTCCATAAATTAAGTTTTGAGGTAAGTTATGACTTGTGGCCGGAACAACAAAGTCAAAACAACCGTCCCACCAAGGCACCAACGTTGTTTGGAGGTTCCAGGCCCATATAGGCTCATCATTTTTTCCTGAACATGTAATATGACTAATCGAATAAACCAATAACGAACATAATATATGTTGGATATTAATAGTTAGGCCCAACTAACTAAATAGAAACATACAAATATTTTTTAATTTCGGGGGTCTCGCTTATAAATACTTTTTATTCCCTTTTCTAACCCTCCTTTTTTATTTTATTTTTGTGTTAATTTTTGATCTTTCATTTCACAGCAAAAGTGAAAAAGAAGTTAACTCTATTGTAAACAAAATGGTTTTTGAAATTAATGTTTTTTTTTTTTACTGGTAGGTTTCGTTCACGTGCATCAGTGTGTTACGTATATTTACAAGCATATTCCATCGTTGTTTAAAAAAAAAAAAGAATATATGATGACACGGAATTGAGTTCTCGAATGATAATTGTTCTCGAATTATCTGAAGATCTAGAATATACCAAATCAACCAACGTACCAAGATTATTTCGGAAAAGGCTTCGAGCTAGCAAACTCGGAATTGAGTTCCTTTTTTCACTTTTTTTGCAAACCAAGTTCTAAGAAACTTCCTTCAACATTTCTATTGTATGGAAACATCTTTTAATAGTAAAAAGAAGAATTGGCCACAACTGTTACGTAAGTAAAACAGACTATAAATGTTGACAAGAAATAAACAAACAGAAATTTACAAATATGACCTATCTTTTTCGTTGATTACATGTGTTTGCATTTAAAGAATTACACGGAAAAAATATATATATATATATTCAAACTTTTTTTCGTAAATATCCAAACTTATGAATTACTAACCGAAAATATCACAATATTATCCACATGACAAAAGAATGAAAAGAAAAAATCTGAGCAATTACGTGAATTTTACAAACAATCGGATTCACGGCTTCCTTGCATGCATTATTAATTACTTTTGATCTAAGACAAAAAAAAAAAAAAAAAAATCGGATATCAGAAGAACTAAAAAAGACATTCAAATTATCTGTAACACTTTTACAAAATGTGTATAAAAGAAAGAATACATTTCCTATTCAACAGTAAGTAATTTAAATAAGATAATGACACGTCAACTTTTATCAAATTTAGATAAACAACATACGAAATAACAAAGAATTATAGTAGTAGATGATAGATACATGGGATAATTATAGGATTCAGAGAGGGTCAAATTATAGGATTCCGCAACAGTTAACGAAAATGATTAAAGGCGAATTAGAAGATTCAACTCATCATCGAGTGCGGTCGGTTAAAGCGCTTTGATGACCGTTATAAGACAAAACGCGTCAAAGACTCAAATCACATCTTTTAGAAAGAAAGAAAAAAAATATCAAGAAGTGCCACGTGTAGGGTCATCTTCTTGGTGAGACGGACACGTTTACTCCACCGTGTCGTTTTCTGTCGGAAGGTCTCTTAGCAATGACGTGTCTTCTAGCTAACGGTATCGTACATTTTTGGCGGCAGTTTTTGAGCCGTTGGAGAATTTGCCTGCCGTCTTTTTTACTCTGTCTTTTTTTTTTTTTTTAATTTACTGCTTTGGATAATAATTTTTGTTTTCTTAACATAATGATAATTACATCAATAAGTATCACACTCACAGTACATAAAATGCCTTTTTAATCTTTTGTCCACTTGCGATTATCTTTCCCATGCTCTCATGACGTTACTTGTCTAAAATCTACGATTTATATATATATATATATAGTATACCTTTTAGTTAACTTAATATTGTCTATTTTACCAAAGTATAAAAACTTTGTTATGGGATAATGGGACTGTAGCCGTGCATCGGTAATAAGCTATTGGTGTATATGATTGACTANAAAAAAAAAAAAAAAAAAAAAAAAAAAAAAAAAAAAAAAAAAAAAAAAAAGAGGAACAAATATTCTCTCCGCCATTCCAGGATTAATTTAAGTAGATTAGGTTATGGAACTATTTGATAGAGACCTTTGTTCTTCTTCTTTTAATTTAGAATCTTTAAGTAAGTAGATATTGAAGAACGGCATGCATTGATTGGACAAGACGGTCGAATAAAAAGGAAAATATTAAAAAAGAAGAAGAGATATGGAGAGAGTGGGACAGAAAAAGAAATTTTATTGGAAGAGAGCTATTAAAATGAAAGGAGTGCATGAATCAGTGAAAGTGAGGTAGTGAGTGTCTGTCTCTTTCTTTTATTTTACGCACCTTCTTTTGTCCTCTCTATATGTGGACGTTATGTTCGTTTCTTTCAATAGTTATAAAGTAGAGCATAAATTTTACGCTTCAATCTATTTACAGTTAACACTGTAATTGTTCGTTAAGTATAGCTGTTAGTTAGTTTGTTAGATTTGAGACAAAATCAAGCTCGTCAAATTACATCAACTACGATATTCTTATTTTGAAAATTACTTGCTAACACAAAAGAGGGTCAGTTGACGCTCCTATAGCTTTTGAGTTTTGTTTGCATGCTTACTTTAGTAAGTCTTTCATAGATATATATAGTTCGAAACATGTAAGTTTGACTACTTTGACTCCATCTTTAAAGATTTTTTCGTATACTTTCACCTTTTATGATTTCTTTTTCGTTAAATCTCTTTGTTTATGCAGCAGAATCTTTAAAGGAGTCTCCATTCTTATTCCTTTCCTGACTATATATAAAGTTCTCACAATTTCTTTTGATGATTTTTAATTCTTCTTCTTAGTTTTTGATGAAAATTGTTTGATAGTCTTTCACCTAAAAGAGAAATATGTCATATCATTTTCTTAGAAAAATAGTAATGGATGATATATATCGAAAAACCTACAAGTATGGTTTTTTAACAAGAATCATAACTTTATTTTTAATCCTACGTTTATTTATAGGTTTCTAACAATAATAATAACTTTAGTTTTAGTCCTACTTAATTTATACAAAATTATATCCCGTATAAGTGTTTAAATTGATGTTCAGTATTTCGAATAAAATAATTTAGTATTGTGATATATTAACATAACATTGAATAGTTAAATCTGCTTATGCATCCACCAACCAAAATGTTTCTGATATAAAAATAAATAAACGCGTCTAAGATATGGAATTCCTTCTATAAAAAATGGTTGTTTACCAGGATTTAAATATCTGAGAAGTGTCCTTTGACAAGAAATTAAAACATATATATAGTGAACCGCACTAAAAATGGTCGACGTCCACGCCATTTCAAGATTTAACCTTTGCACTCTAAGCTTTTGGAGTTTATAATATAATAGTTGTGCCAAAATATCTAACATATAAAAGTTTTCGTGACTCAAATAGAAACAACACACATGTACTCTTTTATTATTAAAGTCGTAAACAAAGGTCTAGATATTTATTTGCTTGTTTGAAGCTACATTCAAAGATGTAGGGGCAGTGAAGAAACAATGCAACTCAGCGCAATTAGGACCTAAGCCCAACCCACCGCACCCCATTAAAAAGAAAAAGGTTCGAAAAATACAATAGATTGTTTAACTTCTTTGGTGCTATTGCAATAAAATTAAATTTAGCTACATATGGTTATAAAATTACCAGTATATGATACATAATATTTGAGCTAAAAGTGGATTAACTTTTAAACTTTTTATCAGAAACATAAACCCGGGCCTCCAATTGTTTACATTATTTGTAATATATGTAGTAGGCTAAGCTTTATCAACAGAAACCTTTTTCTATTAATTTACTAATTGGTGTAGTTACAATATGATTAAACCGTATCATATCAAAAGCAGTCTTTGATTATTCTGAAAAGTGTGATTAAGTACACCGAACAAAAGATTACAAAGATCAAAAAGGAAATAAGAAAAAGTTAACAAAGATAAGGCTTTGCTAAATACTATATTAGGTCAAACAAAGAGAATATTACATACTAACTATATAAGTCACTCTTGGTTAGGTACGAATAAACGAACGACAACTAAGCCTCTTCGAGAAGAAAGATCTTATTTTTGTCACATCTCTTATAATTTTATATACGAGTCTGGGGAAATTGTCATCACCTCCATTACTCTCATCTAGAGCGTTAAGAATAACATAAAAAAGAGTTAGTAGTGGAAGTTGTATCTTATTGTTAATGTTGTTATTATCATAAATTATTGTTATTAGTGACATCTACTAGTACTGCACATATATATTCCGTGTGGTACACAAAACACTTCCCTTGTTGCCAAGCATTAGCTGGTAGTATTTTAAAAATGCAATTAAAGTAAGTAGTAATAGTTAGGTATAATTAAGTGTTCGCTTATGTAAAATAAGAAGAAAAAAAAGACAGGAACAGAACAGATAAAGCGGACGCGGTTTCGGGTGCGATATAGCTCACCACGCAAACGCATATATATCTTCGGAACGACAACGATTTGACGGTGGGAACTAATTTTTAACTAAGAGATGATTTAGTGATTTTAAAAACTGACCAAAAGCGATTTCTTATAAGAGGTTACTATTGGATTAGCCAATCAGGCGAATTATATTTTCAGTGATTAAATTAGCATGTCAGTGATCTTTTGCCGACATCAGGAGTTTGCTTTTAGAAAGAAAACAAAATTGTGTTTTTGTTTCTAGTCCCTCGTAGTCGTTTAGTTCGTTGGTCGTATTTAATAATTGCATGCAACGGTAAAAAAAATGATGTCTACAATGCATATTTTATTTGCCAACCAGTAACTTTGAATCTCCAAATTTGTAAGTGTCATACAAATTACAAATACAGTTATTTCTCTGGATTTTAGTTGAAATAATTTTGAAAAAAAATCCATTATTTTTCCTAGCTAATTTCTTGTTATTCAATTATATTGTTAGTTAAATATTAATATTAATCGTGTGGTCTTCGTATTGTTATATGCAAATAAAAAATAAGTTTTAATATATTGAAATAATATATCAAATACTTAATTAAATTCATATATAGATAGCGACGTCCGATGGAGAAAACTAGTTTGCCCGATTGGACACACACTTAAAAGAACATTGGTGGAATATACATGCGTTGCAATATAATTAGTAAGAGATGTTTTGGGTTTTAATTTTTATAGTATTACAAAATATGAGACGTGTCACAATGTTGTTCATAAGGTGATTTATGATCTGTGGTATTATAAGAGCAAGAGATTGAGTTGTCGTTATAAATATACGTACTTGTATGTTCTTGAAACAAACAAATTCTGGTATGTCGAGCTTACTATATTAGAATTTTTCTGATATGCATCGATTATTTATGGCAAACGAGACATCAATCAAGTCGAGTACATTAGTTTGAAAATCATTTGCAACCAACGACAAATGGGAAAATGTTTGACTACTAAGTATGTTATCTTATCCGGAGGAGATAATGACGACGATTGTTATCGATACCTAGGATTTTTTTATATATAAATAAAAGAAAGAAAAAAAAACTAATTTAGAAATCAACGAGACCAGACCTAATACTTTGATCTTGTGATATTAGGGCATGTTTATAGGAAGACCAGTTAAGAGTGTTCTTAGAGTATAAATATTGTGAAAATAATGTAAGATCAGTAGTTAAGAACTTTTGTTAAAAAGTTAGTTATTGGGAGAATATGTTTAAGATCTTAATATTTAATAATATAATATTTTTATAGAAATTTAAGAATGTTAAATATATAGATTAATGTTTAATAAAAAATTTAAGAATGTTTAATACTATTTAATAATATAATGTTTATTAATATTCTTAAACATATTACAATTATAAAAATTTATAAAATAACATTTTAATTGCAAACTTGTAAAATTTTTACTAAAATTCAAAATACAATGCCATATTTTTATGAAACAAAAAAAAACATTGTAAAAATTTTTTTTTAAAAAAACAAACAAAATATTATTTAATTAATTAAACAAGACAAACATTTTATTTAATTAATACATAGATTAATGTCCAAATTTATTCTATATATTCTCAACTAATCCGAGAGAGACACGTCACACAAGATCAGGCCCAAAAACAGTTCTAGAATAAGGGGGGTGTATTCAACTTGACATTTTATGTGATTTGTGTAAAATTTACAAATTCTGTGTTATTCAATCATGGATTTTAAAAAGTCTATTAAAATCTACTGTTATTGAACTGATGATTTAAAAATCTACTTTAAAATCCATTAAAATCTCTTGTTATTGAACAAATGATTTAAAAATCTACTTTAAAATCCAATGTTATTCAAAACAGTTTATTGGATTAGGATTTTAATAATTTTTAGGATTCTAGAAGATTCTGGAGGATTTGTTTAGTTAAAAATACAGAAATCTAAATTCCATGGTTTTAGGTGGGATTTGAAAGAATTTTACAGAAAATCATATGAACTTCCCTAAAATCTATCAAAATTCTAAATTTCCTAAATCCCATCAAATTCTCCAAAATCATGGTTTGAATACACCCCCCTAAGGCCATCTTTATAGGGAGAACCTGAGGGGTGTTCTTAGCCCATTAAAATTATAAATATAAGGAATAGTGGCACAAGAACACCAAGATCAGTTCTTGATGTAGAACTGATCTTGGCTCAGTTCTAAGCTGACGTGGCAAGCTGTGAATGGATACAATCTTTTGCAAACAATTTTTCACAAATTAAAATTTAGACATTAAACTATGTATTAATTAAATAAAATGTTTGTGTGCTTTAATTAAGTAATATGTTTGTTTTTTTTATCTTTAATATTTTTTTTTGTTTCATAAAAATTTTAGTATTGTAATTTGAATTTTAGTAAAAGTTTGATAAGTTTGCAGTTTAAATGTTATTTTATAAGTTTTTATAATTGTAATATGTTTAAGAATATTATATTATTAAATCTTATTATCTTAAACATGTGCTCCCAATAATTAACTTTTTAACCAAAGATCTTAACTACTGATCTTATATTATTTTCATAATATATTTACTCTAAGAACATCCAAAATAGTTCCCCTATAAAAATGCCCTAAGATCAATGAACCTGATCTTAAGTCCACTATTCAATTATTTTCATTTTTAAAAGGTTTAAGAACATCCCATCTGATCTCCCTATAAACATGGCCTTAGTGAGATGTATATGTATGTTGAACTTTGACTAACTTTACTGGAGGAAAATAACTATCGTCTCCTCAAATAGCAAAGTTAGTTAAATGTAAAGACTAAACCAATCAAATGAGGTTGATAAAAGCCTTCTTTTGGTAACTTTCATTAATAATCCTCTTTTTTAACTTTCCTTTTGACTGATTAAGCCATTTACTTTTTCTAAAGAAGCTTGTCTAGAAATTCTCTTACATGCAAGTTAACCAATGCATATGAAAAAAAAAACAGAATCATAATGAACATATGAATAGTAAAGATATACGAAAGAAAAAATTATTGTGAAGAAATAACTACGATTTGTGACAAAAAATAGTTAGTCACGATAGCCTATCTAAAATGTCACAAATTTATAACATATATTTTATGTCTCAAACATTCGTCTCAATAAAACCAATTTTCTTGTAGTCAAACCTACTTTAGGCACTACATTTGTAAAACGGGATCCCTTTGTAAAACTATATATAAGTATCTTTATACATTATATTTTTTTCTATAAATCTCAAAGCATATATAATCTACAAAACAAAATGCAATAACATGCATTGTGCGGATTTGAACTTGGACGGTGACGACTTTGTCACTTTGACATGCTGGAGTGTTATCTAATTGGTGTCGAGTAATTAGATAAATAATTTTAGTGATCAATTAGATTTATCTTTACCATCTCAGTGGTACACACAAATTTGATTCACGTGTATGAGTTATAACCGGAATTAAAGCAATTACGATCTCAGCTTTCAAATTGAGTTTGTTCTTAACTCGTGCTATAATGCATTTCGAAGGAATTAATACAACAACATGCGCACGATAAAATAAGGCAGCGTTTGGAGTGGGGGTCATCCATATTGTGGCGTTTTCTCTGTAACTCTTAAAACTTGATTTGACACCTGCCAAACATGTCCCTAATAAGTCTGCTCTCCTTCTTCTCGTGCTTGTCTCTCCTCCAAGTAGGTCTTGGTCAAAATTCCAATGTCGTCATACCCACACATATTGGCTCCAATTATTTGCATTCACACATATATATATATATAAACATACGAGAGTTAATTTTATAAATTATATTGATCTATTTGATTACGAACTTCATAAACAAAGCTATGAAATAGAGATATACAGTTAAGGTTCAAACTTCAAAGAATTGTGTTTAGAAGATGCGATTAATTTGAAATCGACAAACATTTTCGATAGTTAAAAAAAAACTATAAATTTAATGACATTATTTACAAGGAATTCTGATATGCATTAATCTTTATTTTAAGGGTTTTCATAAGTAATTTGCTTATAATATTTACATGCATACTTTTCAAAAATATTGGATAGCTAGCATTTTCGTGGTTACCAAATCAAACTGTTATTAGAAAAACATATCATTTCTTTTTCTCATCACCAGTTTTAAAGCTCATCCATTCATTTAACTTTATGAAAAACACTCAAACCATACATGAATTAATGTAATTAAACATATGATAAACACACATGTACGTTTTTATATATATATATATATGGAGAGAGAGAGAGAGAGATGCACTTACGCACATCAGCACATGTAGGTGTATGGTATCTCGGAACGCTGATTGGCCGGTCGGCGCAAGGCTAACAAAAAGTCATAAACTCAGGGGGCACTTGGATGGGTCCATACGCAGAACACTTGATGTGGGCCCGTTACAATAAAATCACGGTTCTTTTTATTTTGGGTTAATTTTAGAGTGGAGGTCCTATTTTTTTAATTTTTATTTTAATCAGGTGCAGCCTTTTATCTCCATTTTTGTCCAATAACATGGGAATAACCCTCGCCAAACATATATATAAAAATTCTTATCCATTTAGAATATACCCAACTCTTGGACAACGGATATCCTTACTTGTTTATGGTATAGACTTGCGTATTTCGCGTGGTGAATCATTTTGATTGCTGTTACAAGTATTACAAATTTTAACTGTGTTTACAAAATACTTGTAACAATTATATAATAGTTTTTTCACAAAAATATAAGAGTATATCGTTTTTTTTGGGGTTAGGATCGGATAATGCCATATATCGAATTTTAGTCAAGTGTATGAGATTTGTCATGCATGTATATAGAAAATGATTTTTGTTTGTCATTCAATGAGTTTAACGTACGGGATTATACACAGGAGATCCATGATCTATATATAGTATCACTGTATCAGAGCAAGCAAATTACCATTACGAATGCATCACTGGATCCATGTTCTCACTTTTACTACCGACGGTTTAATGTCTACGACATTCAGTCATTCACAGTAGATAATTTTTTATTTGCTACAAGTTTGAAGGCTTTCATAATTTTACAAAAATAAACTATCTGAAAGTCAGATCTCATATTTGATGTAGAAATATGAAACATTCGATTAACCACTAAATAACAGTTTCACTTTCCCATGTATTTTGGATTTATTTAGGACCATAATTTCCAAAGAAAATATATTCCACGTGACATAAATTAGGACAGAAAAGAACAAGATTTATAATTAGTTTAAGACCAAACTTTCAACTATAGTAACGTGTTTGGTATGTGAATACACACTTATAGATGTTCGGGTCAATTTATTTTGCATCAACGCGCATCGGAATTTTATAGAAGGAATCAAATTTAGGCAAAATACGAGTCAACACCTTTCAGTTTAAACTATTTTAAAATTGAATAATCTCGTTACCAAAAGAAAAAAAAAAAAAACATCAAGCACAAGACATGCATGCATTTTTTATATATATTAGATTAAGATCCGTGCTGAAATTCATTTTTATTTATATTGTAATTTTCATATAAAATATAACTTATATAATTATTTTTAAAATTTTTATTAAATAAAACATTATGCAATAAAATCATATGCTAAATATGATAGCTTGAAAAAGATACATATTTTGTAAGTTTTATATTGTTAATGATTCTAGATAAGTACATGTACTATAACACTGGTTAAATTTTATTTTAAATTTTTTTGTATATTTTATATTTTAAAATAAAATTTTAATATATTGTATTAGTTTATGTATGTGAAGTTATTTCAATAATGTATATTATACATCATGACTTGAATGTCATTATAAAACATAATTTTGTACATTTGATTTTTAAAAAGCGAGTTATTATATTATGAGTAATTTAATATATTGTTATACATTTTGTTTTAATATACTTGATTTCTTGAAATTCTTTCATATTATAGTGACATATTACAAATCAATTTAGAGTAGTTATAGTTTCTAAATTTTATATCGAGTTTCAATATTTTATAAATATTTCAAAATAAATTATTTAAAGTTTATTATATTATATAAAATTATAAAATTCAACAAAAAATATGAAACTGAATTTAAATACTCAAATTTTGACCCGTTACTCATAAAATTTTTTAATTCAATAGATATTATTTTTAAAGAATAATATTACTAAAGTTTGAATATTTTATAGATTGAACAATTTATATTTGTTTTTAAAAATTCAACTTATGGTATATCCAGAAATAAAACTATTTTTTAGTTATAATAAATAATATGATAATTTATTTGTTTTACAAATAGACTCATATATAAAAATGAGAGGTGAAGTATAATGATAATTAACAAATTAATATGCTAAGTTAGATATTAAAAGATTTTAATATGGATGAATAATTTAATAAAGGAAATTAATATGGTAAGTTATATGATATCAAATGATTCTTTAGAATATTTTATTTAAGATTTTTGGAAATAAATTAAAGTTACACCTACTATTTAAATTTGTAACCAGTTAATCTATAAATTAATCTATAAACTGTTTGTAATCATCTTATTAAAATTATATAGTTTACAAAACAATACTGTGTATTTCTGTTTTATTATAAAGGGGATGGTTTTAAAAAAAATTATGAGCCAGTTTAGAAAAGCTTATTAGTTTTAATTTCCTTATAAACTCGTAAATTCGTAACACTATAAAGGAAAATACAAAATATTTCCCATAAATAAAAAATAAAGATCTGCAATGGGTTAGGACATCTTGGTGTTATTTACTTATAAGATCTGACATGTGCGTGCGCAACACATGGTCTTTTGTCGGGTTGATGTCCTCCAATCTAAAGTGTCCACGTAGGAAGAGTGGGAAAGTTTGACTCTTTGACCGGCAAATTAGTACGTTGAACTCGCCATATATGTTTGAGGAACCAAATTTCGTTCGTTAAAATGTTTACCGTTATTGTTTTTTTTGTCTTCCTTTCACCAAAAATACCATTTAGAATTAAAAATATTCTTTTAAAAAATGGAATTTTATATTTACAGAGTGACTTTATAGAAGATATTTTTAATTTATTTTACATAAAATTTAAAAAAATTTGACTATCATTTAGTTAGGGTATATTTCAAAAGTTGTTATAAAATTTTTGGGTAATATTAGTAACTACCATGAAATCCAAAAGAAATTAAGAAAATATCATTGTGTCATAAAATTTAGGTAACTATCATTTTTAAAAGAAGAGAAAATTCAAAACTGCCCTTAAACAAACAATAAAAGTACAACAACGTTTTGCTATTTATAGAAAAAAAAAACATGTAATCTTAATAAATAACGTGTAACTTAAGAAAATACTTGATTAATGAGAGAAATTATTATGTTATCACGTGTAATTTGATAAAGTAGCGTGTTACAAAACAAAATGTCATGAATTAAATATAAAATAACACGAGAACGAAGATTCCAACATAAGTTGAAATTCAAAGAGATAAAGTGAGATATCTTCTACAATTTGAAAGAGAGAAACAGAAAAGAAAAAAGAAGCAGGAAAAGTAAAAATTGATGTTGTTTGATGTGTTTATAACAGAAGAAATAATGATATCTCATGTGAGAAAAGAACACCAATGGAGATGTAGGAGGAGAAGAAACTGAAGAAGAAAAAAGGAAAGGGAGAATAAGACAAATCTTAATAATTTTATTACTCTTCTGATAAAAGCACTGTACATAAATGGTAGTTTCTTAATTATTTTTTATTCTTGTGCTATCTACTGCATCTTCTCTAAATTTTTTGATATTAATTTATTTGAAATATGTTAAAACCAAACTTTCAGCAGAAAAAACAGTTTTAATAGTTTTTTTAAATAAACAAGAGTTTTAATCGGTTAATCGAATGTTTCTACAAGAACACATTAAATATAAGGTAAGACACAGATATTCTTACAACAAATGCTATTTTAAAATGAATTTATAAGCCGACAAAATTTTTTTTATAAAGAATAGAAATATGACAAATTAAATGATAAAAATTATAAGTAATAACTAATAAGTGCCACATATAGCGTCGGGTTAGAAGCGTACACAGTAGCTCAATTATACGCAAATTCTTATATTGGATATAATTGGAGCACACAATTATTAATGTGACACATGTGACGTGAACGAGTCGACCTTTGACCCACCAAAAAATAGAAACCATGGAACCACGTCTAATCGACTAGGGCTCTGACAATATTCCATTCTAAGGAGGATAAGATTTTTAGTTTTTCTTGTTCATAATACGTTGAATCATTATATACAGTTCGTTTTCTTTTCAGTATTCAGATTTCAGTTCCAAGTGCTGTATTATTGATCCAATTCCAACCTCATGGCACTTGCAAAAAGTGTTAAAACACAGAGCACATATAATCCCTATTCTTCTTAATTTGTCTGCTGAAAAAAAGCTCGACATGTATAGAATGTAGCTCTCTAACTACTAGTACAGTAGTACTTACATGCATGCTGAAATATATTCTACCTCGACTTGAGTCAACTTAGTAATTTGTGCAAAGTTTGTTTATTAGCCTAAACAACATTTTTACAGTATCATATTTTTTGGTATACTAAAAAATGGTTATTTATGGTACGAGAAACTTTAATGTTAAAAATCTCATAATCAATCACTCAAAATAACACATTTTTAACATAATCATTCAAAATCAGACTTATTTGATTAATTTAACCTTTTAAAAAGCATCCTCGTCCACCAATTATATATATCACGGAATTAAGAACCTTATAGTATTAGTACCATCATAAGTAAAAAAGGCGCTACAATAGTTAACAGAAAATATTGAACTACAATCAAATAACTTCATATTTTAATAGTGTTTTTTAAAATAGAAATTTGAACATTAAATAATGTTAGTTATAGAAAATCTTATACTATATCTTAATAGTAGTATACAATTATTGATGAGGTGTCTCGTGAGCCACGAGTTCGTCCGGTAAACACAAAATCTTCGCTACGTTCCCGAAATCATGCTATGTATACGTATATACATAAATACATAAGATGTCTGTATACGCATCGTGTGTACACACTACATATATTTAATAGATAAATCACTCAAATTATGAGTGAGGTGTCGATAAAACTGACGTGGCGATAACTTATGATATATTTCTTTGTATCTATATAAAACTAAAAAGAAAGGATGGTTAAGATCACAGGCATGATTGAAATTTATATAGCCTAAGGATGATCGAATCAACCGTTATTTTTATATTACATAGTATGTTATTATTCCTAATTTTTTTTATTTCATCCTCCACTTTTCATGGGGGCTTTGGTGGAGTCATTGATGACTCTAATCAAACGGGACAAAAAAATCCCACTTAGACTTAATTTTTTAGTTGAGGCTGTATAATTAATTTTTAGTTACTTTTTTTCAAGCGACATTATATTGTGTAGGCGGGTGTGCACACTAAATTTTTTAATGCATACTTATATTATATTAGAAGTAATTAACCCGTGGTACTATTTAGCTAGGCATGATATTGGTAGTCAAGGAAACATAATTCTTCATACTCTATTCCATAAATTCTGTTGTTAAAAAAGAGTCTCTACATTTCTCATTTTCATCTTACACAAGTTTGTGTTGGGAGATTGGTAAACTTTTTTGTGTGATTTTGATCCGATGGACCGCGTGTTACACTGTTACCATTATTTATTTGACAACATATTTAGGCAAATGCTACTTTGAATAATATTTATTTGACACTGATCCATATATGCATGATCATACTGGTCCATATATGCGTGTTTTCTTTCTAGTTATAGTANAAAAAAAAAAAAAAAAAAAAAAAAAGACAAGGAACCAAAAAAAAAAAAATCAGTCACGTATCTGCATGAAACCTCAGATGATAATTTAACAACAAAAAAAAAACGTCATATGATAATTTGACATTTCAAACTTTTATTACTTTACTACTCCTCTACATTACTCAGAGAACTTTATAATAGGAAAAAACTATATATCCATTCTCTATTTTGAAGGTCATGTTTTTTATTTGGCCGGTGCAAAACTTTATACTTGCATGCTCAATATTTTCTTACGTGTTTAATACTTTATAAAACATGTTACACTTAAATTTAAGTTTAACTGAAACTTGTAATTACATGATTTATATTGGTCTTGCTCCAATGTCAGAACTCATATATGTATTCCAATTTAAGAGTGTGAGCGTGTGATTTTAGATTTTTTTAGATAATTAGGTAGGATTAGGATGCGTAGACAAATTGTTGTTAGAACACAAGATCGTTTGAAGTCCAAAAGGACTTATCGCTAAACCGAGTTGTCGAAGAAACGTGTATCAGCATTTAGAACGATTTTTAGGACATAATTATATATAAGTGGTTGCCTGACAAAGAATATATATATAAGACATGAAGAATAAAAAGTTTATACCTAACTTTGACGGTTTAAGATAATAACTAACCTATTACAAAAAAATAAAGTAGTGGCATTGCTCTAATTAAGATTTTAATATGATTCGTTTCCTTCTACTATCACTTTTATTATGTCATTTTGTTTGGTCGTATAAATCACATGGAGCGTATATATATGTGAGTTATTTATTTGCATTATTTTACGAGAATAAAAGAAAACTATGAAAATTTGGATGGATCCACGAATAGTTAGATTCGACTCTAAATTATTTAATAATATTTCACGTAAATATGAAATTAAATATTATTCAGTTGTAAACAGTAAACGGATACGTGTTTAAAATTTATCTTTTCCAAAGATTTTAAGATTCAAAATTTTCTTTTTCTGTTAAACAGTTAGATTTTTATTTTTTCAGAAAATGAAAGAAAAAAAAAAGTAAAAGATGAAATGATATGAAAAAAAAGGCGAAGATAAAAAGAGAAAACAGAAAAAATAAAGCAAAGCGTGATGGAGAGAATAAGTGAAAAAAGAGAAGAATGCCACGTGTTATATGAGAGAACTCGGTTATGAGGCAAAGACGCGGGCTAACTCTAAAACGTGTCCTCTTCACTAACGACGTACCAAACCAATTTGATTTCACTTCTCTAACCCAAACAAAAAAAAAAAAGCATTAAAAAGATAGACGACACAATGGTCCAATCACAGAATAGTGAAACCAATATCGACCCAGATGTCCTTTTACTTATCTTTTTACGTGTTATTTGTTTCCATCTTATTTTATCAGTTTTCTTTTTTTATCGTTTTAAAAATGTCCAAGAACACCTATTATGCAAGTTTTTGTTTGTTACACGAGGCCATATATCATCATGATTATACAAAGTTGGTTTGGTGCAGGGATTCTTCCCTTCAAAATTTTATATGCTTCTTTTGTATTATTAAACTATTAGAGGGAGTTTCTAGAAAAATAATACGTGAAGTGTGTTTCTTGGTTAAAAAATACGCCAAGTTTGTTACGTTTATTTAATATGTGTGTCAACATATAATACTCCCAAATTCAAGACTCTTCTAATTCTAGTAATTTCATGATATAAACAAGTATATATATGATAGAGTAAACAAGTTACTACGACTTCGTACTCAAGGTCATAGACTGTGATTATTAATACAAAATAATTAATAAAGACTCTATTGTGCTTAGACCGTTTATAGATTTATCTTGTGTATCATACATTTAGATCTAACTGGTTACATAAATAAAATATTTTGAAGAAAATAAATATATCCAAAAGTACAGATGATTTAGAATATATTTCGGTAACTCTTTGTTGCCAACAAATATTTGGGTAAATTTATTTAATTAAGCGTGTATGTAAAAATCTGATGACAAAGGTAAAAAACATAAATGCGAGAATCCCTGTTGAGTGTTGACCAAATAGAAAAAGGTGTGGTCGAACATCTTTCTATAGATCTCGTCAAACTAAAATCCAAGTGACAAAAACATCATCACTTCAGACAATTCAAAGTTAAAAATCTTAGAGAGCAAGTTAAATGATTTAACACACCGACTC
This sequence comes from Camelina sativa, assembly GCF_000633955.1. Taxonomy (NCBI): domain Eukaryota; kingdom Viridiplantae; phylum Streptophyta; class Magnoliopsida; order Brassicales; family Brassicaceae; genus Camelina; species Camelina sativa. Next base: position 6,679,113 of record NC_025699.1, on the reverse strand, counting down.
TTTTTTAATAAAATTGCGTGCGTATACTATTAGTGTTCAATCAACGATTTTGTTCATTTCTATAAGTTATGATTTTTGGGAACTAGGATGGTAATAGACACTTAAAAGAGAGGTAGTATTATTTAGTGGTTACTTTGAAGTTTTGGTTTATTCGGGTATATATAGACTGAGGCACAAGTTTTGCTAGTTTTATTCCAGCTTTTCAAAAGTTTCAGACTTTGTAATTAGTTACAAAATGATAGTATCAGACTTAAGTTGTAGACGAGATCGCGAAGTATTTGGGTTCTTGTTGTCCGTATATATAGTTAATAGACATGTCAATTGTACACAAGAAAAAACATCCAAATTTTATAACATAAATTTATTGTACGGACACAAACACTTGACTCAACAAATAAGCGAAATAACATTTCCAATACTTGTATTACTCTATATTCTCTTAAATTTCAACAATACTAGACCATGACAGACGACACATGAAATATAACGTAAAGTCTGAAGATATTTTTTCATGTGGAGATGAATAGGCCAAGTTGAAGTTGGCAAACAAGAAGCTCTTGAGCCACGACATAAGCCAAGTTGATGATCGTACTTAATGAAACATCATATTGGCACTTAACGTGTGGTATATATATTAGGGACCCTTTGTTTTTGTCTATAGCATCGTTTTTAAACACAAAAACAAAAGCCGAAAATGCATTTCACCGAATAGTAAAAACTGGTAGACTATGCATTCTAATCACATATATATCTAAAAGAATTCCAAACCATTTTAGATTTTTTTCTACACACTTTGTTTCATGTTACAACTTACACCGGTTAAAAAAAAACATCAATAAACACAATGTCATATATAGTGTCTTGACTCTTGAACCGTCGAAGTAAAGACAAGGATACGTTTTGTTACCAGATTTGAGATTTTTAGGACATGCATCTCAAAGTTGCCAAAGATTGGAAGCTTTAGTTACCAAACTTAGAAACACAAGAAGCCACAAAAAAAAAAAAAAAGACAAAGGGAGTTAAAAGAAGGAAGTGATGCATTTTGTCTATCTATGTGTGAAAGGTTTCAACTTTGAACCATATCATATTTAGTCTTTGTTTCTTTCTTTCCCAAAGTACCCTCTTCTCTCAAAAAAAACTTCCCCACTCACTCCATTCCCTATCTCTGTCACTGAATCAACACGTGGCCACACTTACCCACCTCCCGGTTTATATAAACCCTCAACACTTCATCGCTCTCAAACCAACTCTCTCTTCTCTCTTCTGTCTTCTCTTCTCCCACTTAAACAATCACAAGAAAAAAAAAACAGAGCCTTTACAAAAATCGAACTTTCACTTAAAGCACCAAAAATACTGATTGGACATACTTGAAAGAAAAAAAAAATGGCTTCTTTCACGGCGACTACGGCGGTTTCTCGGAGATGGGTTGGTGGCAATCATACTCAGTCACCATTATCGTCTTCTCAAAGCTCCGACTTGAGTTATTGTAACTCTTTACCCATGACTAGTCGTGTCACACGTAAGCTCAATGTTTCATCTGCGCTTCACACTCCTCCAGCTCTTCATTTCCCTAAACAATCCTCAAACTCTCCCGCCATTGTTGTTAACCCCAAAGCCAAAGATTCCGACACTAAACAGATGAACCTGTTCCAGAGAGCGGCGGCTGCAGCGTTAGACGCCGCTGAGGGTTTCCTCGTTAGCCACGAGAGGCTACACCCGCTTCCTAAAACATCTGATCCTAGTGTTCAGATCGCCGGAAATTTTGCTCCGGTGAATGAACAGCCCGTCCGGCGTAATCTTCCGGTGGTCGGGAAAATACCAGATTCGATAAAAGGAGTGTATGTGCGAAACGGAGCTAACCCACTTCACGAGCCGGTGACTGGTCACCACTTCTTCGACGGAGACGGTATGGTTCACGCCGTGAAATTCGAAGACGGTTCAGCTAGCTACGCTTGCCGGTTTACTCAAACAAACCGGTTTGTTCAGGAGCGTCAATTGGGTCGACCGGTTTTCCCCAAAGCCATCGGTGAGTTCCACGGCCACACCGGTATTGCCCGACTTATGTTATTCTACGCCAGAGCTGCAGCCGGTATAGTCGACCCAGCACACGGAACCGGTGTAGCCAACGCCGGTTTAGTCTATTTCAACGGCCGGTTATTAGCTATGTCGGAGGACGATTTGCCTTACCAAGTTCGGATCACTCCAACCGGTGATTTAAAAACCGTTGGTCGGTTCGATTTTGACGGACAGTTAGAATCCACAATGATTGCCCACCCGAAAGTCGACCCGGAATCCGGTGAACTCTTCGCTCTAAGCTACGACGTCGTTTCAAAGCCTTACCTGAAGTACTTCAGATTCTCGCCGGACGGAACTAAATCCCCGGACGTCGAGATCCAGCTTGATCAGCCGACAATGATGCACGACTTCGCGATTACAGAGAACTTCGTCGTGATACCGGACCAGCAAGTCGTTTTCAAGCTACCGGAGATGATCCGCGGTGGCTCTCCGGTGGTTTACGACAAGAACAAGGTTTCAAGATTCGGGATTTTAGACAAATACGCCGAGGAGTCGTCGAAGATAAAGTGGATTGAGGCTCCGGACTGCTTCTGCTTCCATCTTTGGAATGCTTGGGAAGAGCCAGAAACAGAGGAGGTCGTCGTGATCGGGTCTTGTATGACTCCACCGGACTCAATTTTCAACGAGTCCGACGAGAATCTCGAGAGTGTGCTCTCTGAAATCCGTCTCAACCTCAGAACCGGAGTATCAACTCGTCGTCCGATCATCTCCGACGGAGATCAACAAGTCAACCTTGAAGCAGGGATGGTCAACAGAAACATGCTAGGCCGTAAAACCAAATACGCTTACTTGGCATTAGCCGAGCCGTGGCCTAAAGTATCCGGATTCGCTAAAGTTGATCTCGCTACAGGAGAAGTCAAGAAACATCTATACGGTGATAACCGTTACGGCGGAGAGCCTCTGTTTCTCCCCGGAGAAGGAGGAGAAGGAGAAGAGGACGAAGGACACATCCTCTGTTTCGTTCACGACGAGAAGACATGGAAATCGGAGTTACAGATAGTTAACGCCGTTAGCTTAGAGGTCGAAGCAACGGTTAAGCTTCCGTCAAGGGTTCCGTACGGGTTTCACGGTACATTCATCGGAGCTGGTGACTTGGCTAAGCAGATGTGATGTGAGTTCTCTTATGTGTACATAGGAAACGAACGTGGTGATGAAGAAGCTTCTAGAAGAACCAAAGAGAGAGAGCGATTATACCAGTGGGATGCTTTGCACATACGTCCCCGGAATCTGCTCCTCTGTTTTTTTTTTTTTTTTTTTTTCTGTGTTTGGGGTGCGGTTTGCTAGTTCCCTTTTTTTTTGGGGTCAATCTAGAAATCTGAAAGATTTTGAGGGACCAGTTTGTAGCTTTTGGGCTGTAGGGTAGCCTAGCCGTTCGAGCTCAGCTGGTTTCTGTTATTCTTTCACTTATTATTATTGTTCATCATTATGAGAAGTATATAAAAAATATATTAAACACAAAGATATATGTTTTGTATATGTGCTTTGTGCATGCAGTATATATATGGAACATTTTGTTTGATTTAAAATACCCTTTCTGTTTATGATCTTATAATTTTTTACTTTGTCTCCTCGAAACGTTTTCTGTTACTTGTGCCAATCACCAAGAGATTTTTATTAGTAAATAAACTATTTTATCAATGATTATAGAAGTTTAAATAATGGACCAATGAGAGTAAGACAAAGAATCAAGTAAACTTTTGTTCTAAAGTCCAAAAGTTAAATAACCAAATCACACGCCAGTTAAGTTTTAGTTAGTCAATTTTTTTTGGTATTTGCATGGAAGAGAATCATCAAAAGTCAATTTCAGTCAATTTGGAAATAGAAACCAACGAGTGAAGTTAACCCACGTCAAAAAAGAAGAAGTTAAGTATGTAATTTGAGTATGACTTATTAAAATTAACCCATTAAAAGATTAAATAATAAATATTTAGTAAACGGTCGTTGTCATTAACCTATCTTAAAGAACATTTTGTTATTTTGGTAAGCAGAACCGTATACATTGGATATGTGAGTGGTGGGTGGTAACACAGTGGAGAGACCAATCAAAAATAGTGGAAATGTGACGAAATTAACGGCATTATACCTATAAAATAAGTAATCACGCATTTGTTACTTTTTAAATAACATATTTCATTATTATATTTTTTCTAAAATGCAACACATAATCTGATAGGGTGATCTTTTATCGTTGGACGATTATAAATATGTATGCAACGCAAGCAAAGTCAACTGTCCGAAAGCGTGTTTCGGTGTTTTGAGATTAAGACATGTCCAAACTAATCGGTTTGCAATGATGGACATTATTATTTGTTCTCATTTATCAACTTTCATTAGGTTAGTTTTACATATAAATTGGTTCGTTTAGGGAAGAATAACCGTAGGTTGTACTCTATGCACAACAGTTTGCATAGACTTGCCGACTTGGAGTTCAAATTGAAATGTTATGTACACGTTAATCGTCGTATTGATCTATATAGATATCATTTGAACTTTAGTCTTGCGGGTAGCCAAAAAGTTAACGACTATTTTAATTTAAGCACAACCCCTCGTATACACCGAATGACCTTTAAATTACTCTTACTAAGTTTGGGTCGAATTATTATGGGATGAAATTTCAATATTTTGTGATTACGTACAAACAGTGAATTAATTTGTATACGTGTGTGTATGTGTAATATAAAATTATATGATTAGGATAAGAGGAAATTAGTTGATTGGGTAATGGTGAGCAAAAGAAGCATAAACTGAACATTGCATTAGTTAATGCACATTAGTTCACTTTCACATTCAACGAAAATATCTCAGACACCAAAAAGTGTTAAAACAGAAGTCATACATGATTTCGAAAAATGTCAAAAAGAAATATTAATTTTTGGCCAACTAGGAGATATATATCTTCTTCATATGATGGATTTTTAAGTTTTGTTTGTTTGTTCACTCTTCCGATATTATAGAAACCCACTAATGATAGTTAATATTCTTGTTTGTTGGGATATATTATAGTGTATACGTATCTGTGAAATATATATACCCCAGTATTTTTGTGTTTAGAAACTCCGGATAAAAAAATTAGCGTGATTAAACAAAAAACACCTGTAGGATTAATTAAGACCAAAAAACTTTTAAAAAAACTGTCTAGACAAACAATTATTTATAAATATAAAGATATGATTTTTTTTTGTTCTACTATAACTAAATTATGAAAGGAAAATTACAATTCAAATTAAATAATATAGACATAAATCGCACCGACTACAAGATTTTCTACTGACCTATTCTGTCAAGTGATCAAATGTATAGAAGTCTGGACGTGGGTCGAGTATATTATCTGGTCAATGGATCGAGTATTTTTTTTCAACTACATATTAATTAGAATAATGTGTCGAATATTTTAACTAGAATATTAAATAATAGATATTCTACAAGGTCTAGTTTGTATCTCTTATCTAATTTACTTTGTCTTCTTTTGATAGGGTTTAGTTTTCAGGGAATTTCTTTTTTTCGTTAGCATTTGTCTTCGAAGACTTTTAGTTGTCTGCTGGCTTAAGATTCCCTCTTTTGGGCATTTGTAATCCTACCTTGGTTGTTGAACTAAGTTTTAAGTTTTAATAAAATACAAGTTGACCCAAAAAAAAAAATATTCTACAAGGTCTCAAACTATTTGTAAGACTTGTTCCACCACTTCTCATATATAATTGTTAAAAGGCGATTCAAACTACATGCATGTTTAAATAACAAAAATATCTAACTTTTCAAGATATTTCGAAATTAATATTAATATGTATGAAAGTTTATGGTAATAAATTAATAATATCTGAAGAATTTGAAAGATTGTCAAAGAACAAATAACAGTTGTTAAAGTTCACTCGGTGAAAAATTTATTGGATACGACGAAATAATGATTCATATGGTATGTTGCATGGGAAATATTTATTATAAACAATACTTAGACAGTTAACTACGGCCATCCACGTTTCAGATTTTTAATGTAAACTACGGCCATCCACGTTTCAGATTTTTAATGTAATAAACTAAAGAAATAGGTGACTGTGCTGTGAGGGAATATATTGAAGCAACCAATTAGATATTCACTATTTACCCAATATAGAAGGTGACTTTTCTTCCAACAAATCTTAAGCCTAACAACTTTCCTTTAGTGGAAGGTTGGCACTATTCTTTCTGTTTATATATTAGCAGTTACTACTTACTCTTACTCAATAGAGACCGCAAAATCCGGCATTGTGATTCGGAGAACTATATGTCCAGAGATGTGATATCTTGTTTTTTCTTATATAAATAGATATTCTATTATGAATCTATATTTAAAAGTTTCTTCTTAGCTAACAAGAATATATGCGGTTGGTATTGTAAGCTTCACATGTAGCAGCTGTGTGCTCGAATACTTTTTCTAGAATTGTAGACTTTTATAACATGTGTGTGCCAAAGTCTACAATAGTGATGGTCCAATCTACAATAAAAGGAAAAAAAATTGCTTTATAGAATTACATTTAAAAGAATAATTTTGTTGCAAAACTAATGGATGTGGGAATGTTAGTTATATTAATGCTTGATTGATGGAATAGCAGAATATTCAAACCAAAATTTGAGATAATGAAGATTTATATATGATTGTAAACAAAACAAAAAACTCCAAAGAGTGACAAGTACCCTAATATATACCATTATATCATTTTATACGAAATGATCAATTAAATCGGAGTATTATATAGTTATTTATTATCAATAACTTATCTAGCTTATAATAATTAATGTTACGTAGAGTCCATAGCTATATATAGACGTACTTAGCAAGTGGAGGCCATAAAATATAGAAGCTGATCTCTCTCTCTCTTTTGTTTTCTGCATAATTTCTTCATCCTCATAAACTAGCCATTGAGTAGTTTTGCGGCGCTTTATGTGGCTCTTCGTTGAACAGAAGAGACCACAACGAATAATGTTAGGAGTTTATTTTTGTTCTCGTGATTTTAACATATATATGTTCCTCTTAGTTAGATATAATGGGAAACATTTGTAACACGGAATGAAAATTATGCAAACAATTCTGAGATGAAAATGACGACGGAACACCAAACGTTTAACAGATTTTCTATTACACGAAAAAACAAAAGCTCAACACGTTAAAAGATTTCGTTTTTTCGTAATCACTAAATTAATTATCTATGCAATTTTACTGGATAAAACGATGATGAGTATAACGTACTTCGTTTTGACAAGAAATATTTATAGTACTTAATGTTTTTTTTGTTTGATGTAAAAATTCATATTTCAAGTTATAGAGAGCTCTTTTGCTTCTGGTTTGAGTTTTAAATATGGCATTTAAAATTATGGTCAGATAATCAATAAGGCATCAAATCATTAGTTCAAAGAAATGTCGAAGGATATTCTTATTCGCTTTGACAATATATGTCGTATATAGTTAAATGCACATATGTGTGGGTACAAGAAAACAATATAATATTTTTATAGTTGAACAAGGCGACGTGGCAAATGGCAGCAATGTTTTAGTTATGAACTTCCATCGAACCAAAACGACCGAATGCTAAAGCATAGTATATTCAAATGTCCAAAGATAATAATTTAGTATCTAGTGACAAGAAATTTTGAAGGGACCCCTATGCTTTCAACTGTTTGAGTTTAAATAATTAAAGTGTGTACAGTACAGCGTTCTAGTAAGCTATTATTCATTGAACATTTTACATGTGTTACTATATCGGGAAGTCGACACAAAAAGATGATTCGTTGAAGGGATTTATGCACACACATATCTGTATACGTGTTTAAACTTTATATTTTATAAACTCGAACTATATATAGTTTGAAGATATAAAATATATAAAAGATAACATTAAGATTTTAATAGTCAATATATAGAGGTTATTTATCTTTGTTTTATTATTGTTTTTTCAACTAACTCTTGTATTTCCAATATATATAGTATCAATATATAGAGTTTTAATAGTAACCCTAACTAAATAGTCTAGTCTAAACTTGTAGATTTTAACGAACAGCTTGTGTCCCCTTATTCTCAAATATATATTTCCTATATATAACTGAGTGTATTTATCAACTATCACCAATATATCTATAGTAAGACTTCGTCATTTTCTAACTCCTTTAAACTCGGAAGTCTAATATAGAGTATATCGTAATGCAAAACCGAATTATTTATGTATTTTAATATTACTCCAATCGTTATTGATCAAAGTAAGAACAATAAAATATGAGAAAGAAAGAGAGAATTACTCTATCTTGACTGGGGCACGTGTTCATAGCTCATACATTGAAGCATGAAATCGTTGTTGTGGATTCAAAAAGCGTCAAAGCGATGTATGATTATTGCAACAAATAGAATATAAAAATTTGAAAATTCATTGGAACTTTTAAAATGTGAAGAATTGGATGGGGGAGAGTGACGAACAAGATGAAGTATACCACTATAATCGTGCCTCATATATTTATAAAAAAGATATAAAAAAACGCCAATAATGCACGCCACATTATATATACTTCTTATACTTCCAAAACTTTAGCAAATATTATATATGTATAAGAAGACACAATATCCTAACTAACTAGTAACGACCATATATATACAGTCTCATCTCTCATCATCGATATCTAATAATTATAGTTTCGAATGTTACTTGGATAGCATCCTTCTTGATAAACTAATCGATCAATTCGAATGAATAATTTTGATGTTGAATATATATATGGATTATTTTATATAAATATACTGTAAAGCTCCCCAGAAAGAAACCAACAGCATTAAACAGCTGGGAGGGATTTGTGTTGTGTGGAGGTCGACCTTTCAGCGTTAAGATTGGCCAATCATGTTTTTGATACATGAATATGATGTTATTTAATACTAATATTAATGTACTAGTATTTATTTATTCCATATATAGTACAATCATTTTCTTCTTTTGACGTAAATATAGTACAATATTTTCTTTGTAAGATTTTTTTTTGCATTATATGTTAGAGTATCGATCATATATCTCAGTCATAACATCCGTCATAATCTTTCAATGTTCACGTGAATATTACACACTCACTGATTAGGATGTTACCCATTATCCTTTTTTTATTTTTATGTAGCTGCTAGCATGCTACACATAATCTTATCGAAATACTTATTGGAATACAACACTAAAAATAATTGTTTGCTTTGGTTTAGTGCGATATGAGTTTAGTTTGTGTACGTCCGATAAACTGATATGATTTGATCCGAAACGAACTAAATAACCGTGCCAAAGTTCAAATTTGAATGAAACCATGCAAAAGGGGGAAATATAGTAAGTTAAGGAGAGATATTTTGATCAACATCAGAATAGAACTAAAAAAACTGTACCAATCCGTTTATTTTTAAAGATATTATAAATTGAAAATCTAAAAAACGGAACAATATTATTGTGTCAACTCCGGACTAAACACAAAACACCTCTACAAAACCTATCTTTAGTAGCGATATTGATGACTGATCCATGTATACTAAGATACTCTCCATAGAAAATCATGTCTCAAATTTTCTATGGAAACACGTCTCAAAGTTGCCGAGTCGATAATTGCAATTAGGGAGGTGATCAACTAACATAGTCTGATCTCTTCGAAGGGATTACAGACCTAAAACTTGGAATCTCTTTACAAAATATACGTATATCTTTTCAAAACTTTACGCAAGTTATTATTATTACAATAAAAATATTAATCAGTTTCCATATCTTGCAATATCGCGACAAATAAAAACCTGTCTGGACGCAAGTCACCATGGACCAGTCTTAAAGATGATGATATGAAAAACTTAGCACATGACTGAAAGCCACAAAATGGATAAAGTAGACCAATTCTCATTATCTTTTTTTCTTTCCTTTATTTTTTTTGGAATTTAACGTAATTCATCAATTTGCTTTTTCATCATCGTCATATTCCCCGAAAGGGGATAAAATGTCATAATCAGCCACGCGCAGACACCTCTGGACGTATTAGAGGTCTCGAAGGCCATAGATGGTCACAACCACGTGACCGTCAACGTAACGTAATTCAAACCCAGTCTCATAGGGCACCCTCTCACTGTCACTGATTACGAAGAAGAAGAACAACAAATCTTCTTTCTTTTAACATTCTCTCATCTCTTTAACGACATGAAAACGATGCTTCTTATATGACCCACTTGGACGTTGAAACCGGGTTGGAAAAATCTGATAATGTCAAGAGAAAGAAAGAGAGAATTTTGAAAGGCTGCCTAATCTATCCGGCGGCCGACATACTAGGACTGCAACTTCTGATAAGGACTGTTGGTGTTTGAACCCCCGCTAGTGAAAATGCCCATGGCAACAATACCATTTACGCAATGTAGATCATTCAGCTCACACAATTCCATCTAGGGCCCGTTCCTTAAAGCTAATACGAAAATCCAAGTGCGGATCTTGCATCCACAAGGATCAGCACATATAAATGTATGCTAGTCAAAACAATAATGCTGCTAAATCAAGTGAAGAATCATGTGATCCACAAGGATCAGCACAGATTAACATGATGAATGTATGCTAGTCAAAACTTAATCAAGTGAAGAATCGTGTGATCAACTAGTGCAACACAGGGAAACATGACGCATCATCCTTACAAGTGAACAAACTACTAAGCTTCAACCTACCACCAGGACGCAAACTTCAGATGCAACTAAATATCGCGAGCCTCGACACAGCCCTGTAACTGAGTTTCAACATTCCACAGCAACGCTTAAGAAGAAAGCCATATATAGCTATATTTAATCCCTACTTGAACACCTAAATTTAGCCAGAATCCTTAGCAAAATAATGAACATAGAAAGATTAACATATCTTTGATCACCAAAACGTTTGCAATTTAGAATAGCTCATCTCATTACATTAAAAAAAGGTCTATCAAGGTAAAGATTGAGAATTCAGAGACCATAACCATATCAAACAATCTTGAACTCCAAAACAGAGAAGCTCTCAAAGAATCAAACCTAACAATGCTTATTCTTTCTCTTCTTCCAAGACTCAGCTCGTCAGTTCAGGTTTAGGATACTTCTCTGCTTCAATTGGATCTAACCACTTAGGGGATGACGATTGAAAAAAGGCCAATTAGGGACAGTGAACATAGCTGTAAAAAGCACAACTCCAGCATAGATCATCATCATTGTCCCAAACGAAGACGTTACATATCCAGCAACGAAAGCAACAACGCCAAAGGCTATGAGCAGAATTTGCATCAGCTCTTCCGCTAGTTTTTGCCCTTTCCAATCCATTTCTCTTTTCCAAAATCCTCCACAAAGTTCATATAATCAAAATCCTAAATTGAATTTGTACAGAGCAGAATCAAACCCATTAAGGGAAAAAAAAAACTGATTTTTTGAGTCTAAAGGTTCTTAATTTCGTCTAGAAAGAACACTAATATCGAGCTTAAACCTGATTTATAACCTAATTATACAGAATTCGTACCTGGAAGCAGGATTCAAGTGCGAAACTCGGTGATCTGATGATTCTGAATCTCTCTCTAGGAAGACGAAGCACGTACCCCAGAAACGTGCCGTCTTTGTTATAACACGGTGAACAACGTGTCGTTTTTTTAATCCTCTCTTAGTGGGCTTTGATTATATTAAGCCTTTTTAAAATAACGGCCCATATGAGTTGAAAAAGGCTTTTAGTGAATTAAAAAGCAAACATTTTCTTATTATTCGTCGACGGGTAACGAAATCGCCGGTAAGATTCGGGAGGAGAGAGCAAACGAGAAGCGACGGTGATCTGTGATCATAAGCCGGCGAAAGGATTTTAAAATCGAAGATGATCGGCCGACGTGCTGGAACGAATCGAGTCGGTATGAGGAGAGACGACTCTCTTCTAACTCGGTTTGTTGACTCAGTATTCTATTTCTTCCGATTGGCTGAGTTTGAGATCCTCTTTGTTCTCTTCATCCTTATCACCTACGTCATCTTCAAAGATCTGGTAAAATTCTTTGCTAATTCCTTTTGTACAAAGCTCAATTTTGTTTCCAGTTCGTAATTTTTCTCATGTTGATTTGCTTCTCTTTTTGCAGACGGCGAGGCCTGAGTACAATCGGATTCTTGTGGAGAAACCTGGTGGATCTGACATCTGGCCGTTCTAAATTGAAAATTAGAATTTTGTGTGTTTTGAATGGTTAGTTCTCGGTCTCTGACTTGAGTACAACTCATGAATCTGTAGGACGTGTGTGCTTTGTATACGGCAATGAACGCTTATCTTTATCTTCTGTTGTACATGTCAGTTTGTTCAAATAGGGTCAAATGTAATCCTCCTCCGTTGCTTTTGTTTTGATTAATAAAGAGTTCGGTTGCATTCACTATACTCACTGTGTTCATTGCTATGTTCCCTGAAACTTATTTGTATGGATGTAAATATATGGAATTTAGAAAGAAGGATGGACTGAAGATTGAAGAAAGAAGTAGCCAAATAGCATTACAGAATCTCTAGGCTTGGTTTTGTGTATATGATACAGATAGAGGGAGAAACAAGTCTTGAGATAAGTAGCAGAGTAGAAAAGCCAAGTGACTTAATCAGAGTATGAATAAGTTTAGCCATTATATGGTCTGTGTTGCTGCTGTTCCTCTGCGATTTTGTTGTTGGTCTGACTCTTTATAACCTGGCCAAAGGGCGTGGACTGTCACGTGGAGTGTCCCATTCGGTGGTAATGTGGTTACGGGAGATTTCCTTTAGAGACCGGCATCCACTCAGGGCCATGGTCAGCTCGAACTCATCACGTAGCATTTGAAGCACCTTTCTAACCCCAGCTTCTCCTTCAGCAGCCAATGAGAATACCACTGGTCTTCCAATCTGAGATTGAGAGGGCATTATAATATTATGTTACTGTACTGTCGTTGGTTTCAGTTAGCTTTCTGATAAATAGGACATATGATGCTTACGAATATTCCGGAGGCTCCAAGTGCGAGTGCCTTGAAGACATCTGTGCCACGTCGAACACCACCATCCAAGAAGACTGGAATTCGTCCTTGTGTTGCTTTGACAACCTGAACAGAGGATAAGAGAGCTGAAATTGTTGGACGCAGAACACTTGTTGACAACCAAAATTGGTATTCTAAGTCTAGAATGATCTACCTCTTCCAGGGCTGAGATTGTTGCTGGGACATAGTCAAGCTGGCGAGCTCCATGGTTTGACACAATGATCCCTGCTGCACCAGCTTGAACCGCTATCCTCGCTGTAGGAGGATAATTACAGTTGATGTGGTGAGGTATTTTTTATTAAACTTTAAAGTGAAGCAGACATTTGTTTTGTCAGATGGTAACTCACCATCTTCTCCTGTAAGAACACCCTTGACCAGAATCGGCAATTTGGTGATTGTCTGGAGCCATTGGACGTCCTATTCATGAAGTGAGAGCAGTCGAAAATCAAGTTTCTGTTCTAAGTTTTAAAAACTCTGTTTGTTGTTTATCTTTTAAACTACTCCGTTTACCTTCCAGCTCAAGGTACGGTCAATTTGACCAGCAACATATGAAGCCAAGCCAGAGTCAGCGGCCTGCAGGTGGAAACATATTTAGCTCAGGAACTCTCAAGAAAGATAATCTAACAACTCTGAGTTAAGACTGCTTTCTGAGAATCGTATTCATTTCAGGCTATAGAGCTCGACAGTATCTGATGAATGCTAACCTCGTCCATCTTTCCGAGGTCAAGACCCTCAAAGTTCTTCAATGTCAGGTTAGGAGGCAAAGTGAATCTGTAGCAGAAGAATGTTATGCTTTCGATCTATGTGTTCACATATTAAAATCCAGTAGACTCTCGTTATATTTCAAGTGACTTGGCTTTACCTGTTCTTAATATCAGACTCTCTGCGACCTAGCCTTGGGGTGTCCACAGTGAGAGCAATGGCTTTGAATCCAGCCCTCTCAGCCCTTCTTACTAGCTGCTCAACCACATTTCTGTTCTTGTATACCTACTCAACGATCGAAACGTGTGAACCATCAAGCGTGACCGGGTTTTTTCAGTATGAACAACAAGGTCTCGAGATGACTTACATAGAGCTGAAAGAATCGGATCCCTGGCCCTGTGGAAGCAACTTCTTCAACGCTGGAAGTAGCCCATGAAGATAGTGTCTGAAACATCATGGAAGAAAATAAGTCAAACCAGAGACATGGGTATGCATGGGTCGTGGATTTACAATCTCCAAACACCGAAAAGGTTATCAATCTTGCTTTGGATAAAATATATCGTAATGATATAATAACATACCATGATGGTTCCAGCTGCAGATGCAGCTCTAGCTGTAGCATATTCCCCTGCGTTAGTTTACAAAAGAGTGGTTAGATCAACCTTAGTCTTTGTCTCTAGCTATACTAAAACAAGTTTTCACTCTGTAGTCTCTACATAACTCAATATTTATTTACCATCAGGGTGAGCCATCTTTTGCATGGCTGTAGGAGCAACCATGATGGGCATCGAGATCTTGAAACCCAACACGGTGGTTGTCATATCAATCTTGCTCACATCAATCAAAATCCGAGGCCGAAAGCTATTAAACAACCCAAGGTATGCAATAAATCTCATGTAAAAACCAATAGCAAACAATAAAATATCATGTCATAAGAAAACTCACAGGATCCTTGCGAAAGCGTTTCTGTTCTCTTGAAGAGTCCATTGGTCCTCTGCACCAGATGCATAGTAGTCGTAAACCATCTTTGGCAACTTCTGCTTTGCGATGGCATCATACTCGGTAACGTTTGTGATCTCCATTTTCGGAAGTTGGTCTGTCAAAAAGAGCAAAAATAAATAAAAAAGAAGGTGTTAGTTAGCTATTGGGAAATTCAGACATAGAGTCATAGCTACGTGAGCGAGAACATGTCGATGAACTCTGTTTGGTCTAAAGAGAGAATCTCACGTACCTTGATTGGAATGGAGCTCTGCGGAGAGATGAAGAGTGTGAGTGGTAAGCAAAGCTTGTTATATTATATTTGGTTAAATGTTTAATATTTTGTGATGAATTAATAATATTTTATTCTTTTTTTCTTTTTTTTCGGTAACAGTTGAAATTGTTGGCAATGGAAAAAGATAGTATGGATGAGAAGCTGGAGGTGAAGAATGGTTTGAGGAGATAAGGACAAAGCTGATGGGATTGTGTGTGTCATATTTTCTTCCATATTATCGTTCTTACTTCTTAAACTTTCCACGAAAAAATAAATAATTCGTAAACCAATTGTTTTTCTTTCTTTATAATCCAATTATCCAAGAGTGAGCCAAATTCTATTTGGGCTTTACAATGCGAGACAGAGCCCAACACAGTTGTTGAGACTGAGGAGAAATTGGAACAAAATGGATTACACCAAGTGAAGAGAACGAAGAGAGGAGGTGAGGCAAATCTTCTTCAATGAGGTATAATTTGATTGTTATAAACCTCGATCTTCTCCTGGATCTGTGTTCATTGCTAGCTATCGTAAGGTTTCTGGCAGCTGTTAGTATATGTCACAGATTGAATTGCGTGTGTGGGAGGTTTTTGAGCAACGTAAGAGTAAGATAGGACTATGCTAGTGTCTATCAGATTATAGAATACATGGGTAGCTTAGAGTTAGAGAGATCAACATATATTGTACAAGCAAGAAGAATGGACTGAAAGTAGAAGTAGCCAAATAGCATTACAGAGAATCTCTAGGTTTGTGATCCGATATAGGGAGAAAACAAGTCTTGAGATACATTTTTTTTTTAAAAGAAAAAAAAAACAGAGTAAAAAGCCATGTGATCAATCAGAATATGAATAGGTTTAGGCATTACATGCTCTGTATTGTTGTTGTTTTCTTTTGTCTCTCTCTATAACCTTGGCAAATGGCGTGGAGTATCCCATTCGGTGACAATGTGGTTGCGGGTGATTTCACTGAGAGACCGGCACCCACTTAGTGCCATGGTTAGCTCGAACTCATCACGTAACATTTGAAGCACCTTTCTGACTCCAGCTTCTCCTTCAGCAGCTAGTGCAAATACCACTGGTCTTCCAATCTGTGAGATTGAGGGTATTAGAAATCCTGTGTTATTACGTTCAATAGGTTCAAGTTGGCTTTCAAGTGATAAATGGACATAAGATGCTTACAAATATCCCGGAGGCTCCAAGTGCAAGTGCCTTGAAGACATCTGTGCCACGTCGAACACCACCATCCAAGAAGACAGGAACTCTTCCTTGTGTCGCTTTGACAACCTAAATGCAAGAGAACAGAACTGAAATTGTTGGACAAAACACTTTCTTGAGAACAAACATTGATGCTTATAGTTGAGAATGATCTACCTCTTCAAGGGCTGAGATTGTGGCTGGGACATAGTCAAGCTGGCGAGCTCCATGGTTTGACACAATGATCCCTGCGGCTCCAGCTTGAATCGCTATCCTTGCTGCATGATGAAAATAATAGTTGACCTTGTCAGGTATTCCTATGAAACTAAAGTGTTGGAAACATTTGTTTGTCAGATGGTAACTCACCATCCTCTCCTGTAAGAACACCCTTGACAAGAATCGGCAATTTGGTGATTGTCTGGAGCCACTGGACATCCTGTAGATGAAAAATATAGAGTAATCTGAATCATGTTTTTGTTTCCAACTACTCGGTTTTGCTGTGTTATCTGATAATTTGTAATGTTCTCTTACCTTCCAGCTCAAGGTACGGTCAATTTGACCAGCAACATATGAAGCCAAACCAGAGTCATTGGCCTTCAGGTAGAAAAATAACAAGTTTAGGAACATAATCAGGAAACAAAACAGTATGCGTTAGAACTTGTTTTTTGAGTGGATCATGCCACTACTAAAAATTAAAGTTATGGATACTATCTGATCGATGCTTGCCTCGTCCATCTTTCCAAGGTCAAGACCTTCAAAGTTCTTCAATGTCAGGTTTGAAGGCAAAGTGAATCTGTAGTAGAAGAACACAGATCGTTAATCTATAAATTTCTTAGCTCTATCAACTCTTTATTACATTTCCATAGATGCGGCTTTACCTGTTTTTGATATCAGACTCTCTGCGACCTAGCCTTGGGGTGTCTACAGTGAGAGCAATGGCTTTGAACCCAGCTTTCTCGGCTCTTCTCACGAGCTGTTCAACCACCTTCCTGTTCTTATATACCTACTCAGAACAATCATAACGTGTGAGCTATCAAGTGTGACCACTTAATTCAGGATTGTTTATCAAGCGACTTAAATTACTTACATAGAGCTGGAAGAATCGGATCCCTGGCCCTGTGGAAGCAACTTCTTCAACGCTGGAAGTAGCCCATGAAGATAGTGTCTGAAACATCATGGAAGAAAATAAGTCAAACCAGAGACATGGGTATGCATGGGTCGTGGATTTACAATCTCCAAACACCGAAAAGGTTATCAATCTTGCTTTGGATAAAATATATCGTAATGATATAATAACATACCATGATGGTTCCAGCTGCAGATGCAGCTCTAGCTGTAGCATATTCCCCTGCGTTAGTTTACAAAAGAGTGGTTAGATCAACCTTAGTCTTTGTCTCTAGCTATACTAAAACAAGTTTTCACTCTGTAGTCTCTACATAACTCAATATTTATTTACCATCAGGGTGAGCCATCTTTTGCATGGCTGTAGGAGCAACCATGATGGGCATCGAGATCTTGAAACCCAACACGGTGGTTGTCATATCAATCTTGCTCACATCAATCAAAATCCGAGGCCGAAAGCTATTAAACAACCCAAGGTATGCAATAAATCTCATGTAAAAACCAATAGCAAACAATAAAATATCATGTCATAAGAAAACTCACAGGATCCTTGCGAAAGCGTTTCTGTTCTCTTGAAGAGTCCATTGGTCCTCTGCACCAGATGCATAGTAGTCGTAAACCATCTTTGGCAACTTCTGCTTTGCGATGGCATCATACTCGGTAACGTTTGTGATCTCCATTTTCGGAAGTTGGTCTGTCAAAAAGAGCAAAAATAAATAAAAAAGAAGGTGTTAGTTAGCTATTGGGAAATTCAGACATAGAGTCATAGCTACGTGAGCGAGAACATGTCGATGAACTCTGTTTGGTCTAAAGAGAGAATCTCACGTACCTTGATTGGAATGGAGCTCTGCGGAGAGATGAAGAGTGTGAGTGGTAAGCAAAGCTTGTTATATTATATTTGGTTAAATGTTTAATATTTTGTGATGAATTAATAATATTTTATTCTTTTTTTCTTTTTTTTCGGTAACAGTTGAAATTGTTGGCAATGGAAAAAGATAGTATGGATGAGAAGCTGGAGGTGAAGAATGGTTTGAGGAGATAAGGACAAAGCTGATGGGATTGTGTGTGTCATATTTTCTTCCATATTATCGTTCTTACTTCTTAAACTTTCCACGAAAAAATAAATAATTCGTAAACCAATTGTTTTTCTTTCTTTATAATCCAATTATCCAAGAGTGAGCCAAATTCTATTTGGGCTTTACAATGCGAGACAGAGCCCAACACAGTTGTTGAGACTGAGGAGAAATTGGAACAAAATGGATTACACCAAGTGAAGAGAACGAAGAGAGGAGGTGAGGCAAATCTTCTTCAATGAGGTATAATTTGATTGTTATAAACCTCGATCTTCTCCTGGATCTGTGTTCATTGCTAGCTATCGTAAGGTTTCTGGCAGCTGTTAGTATATGTCACAGATTGAATTGCGTGTGTGGGAGGTTTTTGAGCAACGTAAGAGTAAGATAGGACTATGCTAGTGTCTATCAGATTATAGAATACATGGGTAGCTTAGAGTTAGAGAGATCAACATATATTGTACAAGCAAGAAGAATGGACTGAAAGTAGAAGTAGCCAAATAGCATTACAGAGAATCTCTAGGTTTGTGATCCGATATAGGGAGAAAACAAGTCTTGAGATACATTTTTTTTTTAAAAGAAAAAAAAAACAGAGTAAAAAGCCATGTGATCAATCAGAATATGAATAGGTTTAGGCATTACATGCTCTGTATTGTTGTTGTTTTCTTTTGTCTCTCTCTATAACCTTGGCAAATGGCGTGGAGTATCCCATTCGGTGACAATGTGGTTGCGGGTGATTTCACTGAGAGACCGGCACCCACTTAGTGCCATGGTTAGCTCGAACTCATCACGTAACATTTGAAGCACCTTTCTGACTCCAGCTTCTCCTTCAGCAGCTAGTGCAAATACCACTGGTCTTCCAATCTGTGAGATTGAGGGTATTAGAAATCCTGTGTTATTACGTTCAATAGGTTCAAGTTGGCTTTCAAGTGATAAATGGACATAAGATGCTTACAAATATCCCGGAGGCTCCAAGTGCAAGTGCCTTGAAGACATCTGTGCCACGTCGAACACCACCATCCAAGAAGACAGGAACTCTTCCTTGTGTCGCTTTGACAACCTAAATGCAAGAGAACAGAACTGAAATTGTTGGACAAAACACTTTCTTGAGAACAAACATTGATGCTTATAGTTGAGAATGATCTACCTCTTCAAGGGCTGAGATTGTGGCTGGGACATAGTCAAGCTGGCGAGCTCCATGGTTTGACACAATGATCCCTGCGGCTCCAGCTTGAATCGCTATCCTTGCTGCATGATGAAAATAATAGTTGACCTTGTCAGGTATTCCTATGAAACTAAAGTGTTGGAAACATTTGTTTGTCAGATGGTAACTCACCATCCTCTCCTGTAAGAACACCCTTGACAAGAATCGGCAATTTGGTGATTGTCTGGAGCCACTGGACATCCTGTAGATGAAAAATATAGAGTAATCTGAATCATGTTTTTGTTTCCAACTACTCGGTTTTGCTGTGTTATCTGATAATTTGTTATGTTCTCTTACCTTCCAGCTCAAGGTACGGTCAATTTGACCAGCAACATATGAAGCCAAACCAGAGTCATTGGCCTGCAGGTGGAAACATAACAAGTTTAGGAACATAATCAGGAAACAAAACAGTATGCTTTAGAACAAATTTTTGAGTGGATCATCGCCACTTTTCAAAATAAAGTTATGGATACTATCGGATCAATTCTTGCCTCGTCCATCTTTCCAAGGTCAAGACCTTCAAAGTTCTTCAATGTCAGGTTTGAAGGCAAAGTGAATCTGTAATAGAAGAACACACCATCGTTAATCAGTCTAAGATTTATTTAGCTTATGTTTGCATGTTCGAGTCTAGTTAATCAACTCTTTATTACATTTCCATAGATGCGGCTTTACCTGTTCTTGATATCAGACTCTCTGCGACCTAGCCTTGGGGTGTCTACAGTGAGAGCAATGGCTTTGAACCCAGCTTTCTCGGCTCTTCTCACGAGCTGTTCAACCACCTTCCTGTTCTTATATACCTACTCAGAACAATCATAACGTGTGAGCTATCAAGTGTGACCACTTAATTCAGGATTGTTTATCAAGCGACTTAAATTACTTACATAGAGCTGGAAGAATCGGATCCCTGGCCCTGTGGAAGCAACTTCCTCAACACTAGAAGTAGCCCATGAAGAAAGTGTCTGAAATATCATGGAAGAAATGATCACAAGTCAGAGACATGGTTATGCATGGATTGTGGATTAAGAAGCTCTAAACACTGAGAAGGTTATATTTCTTTCAAGGACCATTCGTGACAATAGAATAACATACCATGATTGTTCCAGCAGCAGACGCAGCTCTAGCCGTAGCATATTCCCCTGCATTAGTTTCCATTAGAACTTGCTTTAGTCTTTGTCTCTAGTGATACTACAGCTAGTTTCTACATACTGTTTTAGGGAAAAGCAAAACGTCATTTACCATCAGGGTGAGCCATCTTTTGCATGGCAGTAGGAGCAACCATGATCGGCATGGAGATTTTGAACCCCAAGACGGTTGTTGCCATATCAATCTTGTTCACATCAATCAAAATCCGAGGCCGGAAGCTATTAAAACATCCCAAAGGTATGCATATATCAAATCACATCTCTTGTAAAAACCAACAACAACAAGAAGTGTAATCTTATCATAACAAAAAAAAATAACAACTCACAGGATCCTTGCAAAAGCGTTTCTGTTCTCTTGAAGAGTCCATTGGTCCTCTGCACCAGACGCATAGTAGTCGTAAACCATCTTAGGCAACTTCTGCTTTGCGATGGCGTCATACTCGGTAACGTTTGTGATCTCCATCTTTCGACGATGCTTGTCTCTGTCAAAAAGAGTTAAAAAGCCTGAAGTTAGTCAGCCACCTTTTGTGTAATTCAGACTGTCATAACAACTATTTCTAATCTCAAGAATTCAAAACACAGTGTTTCTGTTTGGTCTTGAAACACATAATCTCTCACAACACACACCTTGATTGGGAATGAAGCTCTCGAGAGAGATGAAGGGTGTTGATTGAAAGCTTATATCATATATATCTTAACTTTTATATTTTGGTTTAAGTGTTAATAATATATATTTTTGATAGGATGAGAAGCTGGAGGTGAAGAATCGTTGAGGAGATACAGACAAAAATCAGGATGGGTTGGGTCTAATCCACACAAGCAACTTGTGTGTTCCTTAGATTTTCTTAAGTATTATCGTTCACGTTCTCGAGGAAAAATAATAACAATTTCACAATTTTTTCTTTCTTTTTTTTGTTAGAGACACATACATAAATCCAAATATGGATGATGAAATTGAAACTGACGATAACACCACAGAACAACAACAAATAGAGTAGTCCGAAGTAAGATGAGCAGGATTCATGGGCCTAATTTGAAGCATAAAAGCCCAAAAATATTGAGCTTTAAATGTGGTGAGGAAAAAAGCCCATAATATGCAAAACAAACACGTCGTCGTCGTTATCGTCTCTCTTATTTAGCTGATTTGTTTGAGATTTGAGAATATTGAAAAAGTGAAATATATATACAGACACTCAGTGAAGGAGAAGACGAAAGAACAAAAAGGAAACAAAGTAATCGGAAAAGTGAAAAAGAAGAAACAGAGGCGAAAACGTTTTCGTTAAATCGGAGATCATAATTATTAGTTTCAATGGCGGATCGGAGCAAAGGCTTTATGAGAGATGAATTCGTGACCTATGCTTACATTTTACTCTACATCGCACTTTCTAGTGGTCAAATCTTCTTCAATAAGGTTTATCTTAAATCTCATAATCTATCCCTCCCTGGATCTGTGTTCTCGTCTCGCATCGTATTGTTTTGTTACTCTTTTATAAACCCGATCGCTAGTTTTTGTATGGATTGAGCTTTGCTTGACTAGCTGATTTTAGAATCTATCGGTAGTGTAGAAATCAAAATCAGGTGTTCACTCAAGCATAGGTTATGTGTAATGTTCTTGTTTTTAGGTTTGATCGCATTGCGTTTGCTTTCTTCTTAACCTGGTCCCTTGTGCTGTGTACGTTCTTCTGTTTGATGATAAATTGTAATCACATAAGCTCGATTTTTAAAGTCTTGAGGACTGTTGCTGAGCAGTTGATTGTATCTAATGGCGACCTGTTTGTTATTGCTTATGCATCAGAGTTCATCACCACTGTCCAATATTGTAGCAATTAACGATTTCCTTGTTTTACTCTCAAGACATGGTTTGTGTTAATGAAATTTTGCTTCCTGACGTAATTGTTCTTGTCTTTGATTTGCTCTTCTGCAGTGGGTTTTGTCATCTAAGGAAATAAATTTCCCTTATCCGCTTGGATTGACTTTACTCCATATGATCTTTTCCTCTGTCTTGTGCTTTCTTCTTACCAAAGTTTTAAAGGTAATCTTGCAATTAATGTTTTTTATGTATTGAATGTTCATAAGAAGCATAGTGAATGCAAAGATTCTAATTTTTTGGTCTCTCTTTTTTTCTCTATTTATTTCTCCATGAAGATCGTGAAGATTGAGGAAGGAATGACACTAGAAATGTAAGGAGGAAAGAGACTTCGTAAGAAATTTGATTTTTGGAGTAGTTGAAAATACCCATAATTTTAATTATCAATGTAGTATTGATCTATGGTTAAGTAATAAATAACTTACTTTATGTACTCAGATACGTTACATCAGTTATTCCAATAGGTGCAATGTTTGCGATGACCCTCTGGTTGGGAAACACTGCCTACCTCTACATATCAGTTGCGTTTGCGCAGATGTTGAAGGCTATAAGTAAGAATCTGTTCCTGCTCTAGTCTTATGTCTACTTCTTCTTATATATCTAGATAAGAGGAACTGTTGATACCAATATATTCTTGAATCATACTTGCAGTGCCTGTTGCTGTCTTTATTCTTGGAGTAGCTGCTGGACTTGAAATGATGAGCTGCAGGATGCTTTTGATAATGTCTATCATAAGTTTCGGCGTTTTAGTGGCTTCTTATGGAGAATTAAATATCAACTGGATTGGAGTGGTTTACCAAATGGGTGGTGTCGTTGGAGAAGCACTGAGGCTGATCTTCATGGAACTTCTTGTCAAGAGGAAGGGCATCAAGTTAAACCCAATCTCTCTTATGTACTACGTGAGTCCCTGCAGGTAAGTGAAATCGAAGAAGAAGCCATCTCAAATCAGTTCACTCATTATGTAAGCCTATACAGTTCACTTTATATTTATATGCCTCCTTTTTGCAGTGCTATTTGCTTGTTTGTACCGTGGATCTTTCTAGAGAAATCGAAGATGGAAGGCAATGGCACTTGGAACTTCCATTTTGTAGTGTTGACCCTTAATTCCCTATGTACATTTGCCCTCAACTTGTCGGTTTTCCTGGTGATTTCTCACACGAGCGCTCTCACTATCCGAGTTGCTGGCGTTGTCAAGGATTGGGTGGTTGTCTTGGTCTCAGCTCTTCTCTTTGCCGATACAAAACTCACAATCATCAACCTTTTCGGTTACGCCATTGGTAAGACAAAAACTTTTCACATTCACATCATTAGTCGGTTTAGAAACATGAGCATTATCATGAAGCTTCCTCTTATGTTTGTCATACGCAGCCATTGCCGGTGTAGCGGCATATAACAACCATAAGCTGAAGAAAGAAGCATCCAAAGTTCCCTCAGAAACTCCAGCAGATGGTGAATCAATATCGTTAGTGTCACAAGCTAATACTAATACAGAGAGATGATGATTGGCCTAAAAAAATGTAGTTTCTCTTCTCATCATCAGTCTTTGAGGTAATCTTTTGATTGTTTGTTTTGTCATATGTACCGTACGAATTATACAACTTACACAAACCATCTGTACCAAAAAAAAAAACAGAGATTTAATCAAATTATTCAATTCTCATCATTTTTATTCACAATTTGTAGGTTTAGTAATAATATGAATATGATTTGTCATTCACATATGGCAGAAAATAAATAAAAAAAGATTTAATTTTGCTTGATTTTTTTCCTTTTCAAGAACTAAATTTTGTTTTTAGGTAATAATATCTATCATCAGTTATATCTTTTTGACATTTATTATTATCATCAGCTTAAATTAAAATATTATTAAATGGAGATAAATGTGTTGTGATTTCCTATTGGCTTAAAAATGGGCCTAAAAAGCCCAGTAACGAGTATTTCCTTTTTTGTTCACCAACCTGGAAATTTATATTTAAATTAAAAANAAAAAAAAAAAAAAAAAAAAAGGAGAAGGGTAATTATAACATCGCGAAGGATTTGTGGGGTTTGTTGCTGGGCGGGTCTCTTCCCTCGGCAGTTACCTTCATCGAATTCGATCTTCTTCCTCTTCCGAAATCGTTAAATCTTCCCATAAAATTCCTTCTAGAAATTGACGGCGAAGCCTAAGCGCGTGAATTAGAGACAAGAGACAGAGAAAGAGAAAAACAAACGCCTCGTTGTTGGTGGCGGAGGGAGATGCGATCGCAGCTGTTGGCTACGCCGTGGCGGCGAGTCAGCGATGAGCGGTTGCTTGTGTGGTTATCTCCGGCGGAGAATAACCGATTTTGAATGGGATATAATAAACTGCAGATGAGCTGGATGCCGAGTCTACTGAGTCAGAAGCGTAGGAATGGTCCTCCCTTAGGGTTACGAAATCTCGGCAACACCTGCTACCTCAATAGTGTCCTTCAGTGCCTCACTTACACTCCTCCTCTCGCTAATTTCTGCCTTACTCACAAACACTCCTCTCACTGTACGCCTCTCTCCCTCTCCCTCTCTCTCTCTCTCGTTTTATTCTTATGTTGCTTCGATTAGATTACTTCTCGCTTTTGTTCCGTATTGATTCTACGCTTTAAGGTTATTGGCTGATACCGTGATTCGAGACTTTTACATTAGGAAGTTGATCATGAGCTTCATACAGGTTTTTGGTATTGTAGTTTGCTTATATACTTTTGGATATACTGTATCAGAGATAGTTCTATTTCTTAGGAGCTTTCTTTTGTTGTTCTTATAATTCATTTGTTGTTCTGACGCTTTTGGTTGGTGATGTGTTTAGGCGACTCGTTTGTGGATGGGGAGCGGAAACGGGACTGTCCTTTCTGCATAGTAGAGAGAAGAATAGCAAGGTCTCTTAGTGTGGATCTAACAACCGATGCGCCTAACAAGATTTCAAGCTGCCTTAAAATTTTTGCTGAGCATTTTAAGTTTGGTCGTCAAGAAGACGCTCATGAGTTCTTGCGGTATGTCATTGATGCATGCCACAATACATCTCTCCGCTTAAAGAAGTTGCGAGTCAAGGGTAATGAGCCCTTTAATGGCAATACTACTGCTGTGATGGAGATTTTTGGTGGCTCTTTGCAGAGCCAGATTAAGTGTTTGTCATGTGGTGCTGAGTCTAATAAAGCGGATGAGATTATGGATATCAGTCTTGAGATTTTGAACAGTAGCTCATTGAAGGAATCGTTGCAAAAGTTCTTTCAGCCTGAGATTTTAGATGGCAACAATAAGTATAGATGTGAGAGGTAAGTGATTTTGAATCTTCTAGTTGTCCTTTCTTTCCATTTGTTTGAGGTTCTGTTGTTTTTTTATTATAACTGAACTTTTTCCATTTGTTCAGCTGTACGAAATTGGTGACGGCAAGGAAGCAGATGTCTATACTCCAATCCCCTAACGTCCTTGTTATTCAATTGAAAGTAAGTTTATCATGTTCTGTTTACCAAATGTGACAGTTATTATAGATATAATATGTTTATTGTGTTTTAATAAATTGGTTTTGCAGAGGTTTGGGGGTATTTATGGTGGGAAGATAGATAAAGCCATTTCATTTGGTGAGATTCTGGTTCTCTCGAACTTCATGAGTAAAGCAAGCAAGGTACAAGATTCTGACACTTTCAACTAAGCTTTAAGTTTATTGCCAGTTTTTGTTAGTGATGTTACATATCTAGTTAGATGCATATCAGAAAGTTCAAGGTTATAGTGTTTTAGTGTAGCATTTAACTGGAATTTCAACCTGATTAATCCTTTTGACATGATTTGCATATAGAATATAGAATGAAGTTGCAGCGTTCATATATTCTTAAGTTGTTCTTTTCAATTCATACATTTTGTTAAGTGATTTACTATTCCAAAAATTGCAGGACCCTCAAACGGAGTATAAGCTTTTTGGAATAATTGTGCATGCAGGATTTTCTCCTGAATCTGGGCATTATTATGCATACGTTAAGGTTCGTTTCTTGCCTTTTAAATTTTTATGCAACGCGAACTCTTGTACTGCTGGCTGATTTCTAAAACTCCTTTGTGTAGGATTCCTTGGGCCAATGGTATTGCTGCAATGATTCTCTTGTCTCACGCTCCACCTTGCAGGAGGTTTTGTCAGAGAAAGCTTATATCCTGTTTTTCAGCCGTTCAAACCCGAGGCCAGCATCTGCTAAAACTCTGGTGACATCCAATGGGACTACATCTCCTGAGGTTAATGGCTGCGAGACATCAAAGCCCCAGAAGTTTATCGGTCCCCTTAATGGTTTCAACATGAAACGTCAAGCCGAGCAGTCCGTCCAGAAGGCTAACCTAGCTCCTACAAAGCCCCATAAATTCATTGGACCCAAACCACGAACCGAGCAGGCCCTTCAAAAGGATAACCTGCTTTCTTCCAAAGTAGAATTGGCGCCTCTAAAGCCACATGCGAAGATATCTGTCAACCTTGTCAACCTTAATGCCAAAAGGGTCTCTCCCTCGGTCAATGGTAGACTACTTTCTTTCCACCAAGATGAGAACATAGCTCCGAAGGCGAACAAAGAGAATAGTGTATCAGTTTCGTCAGCTAGAGTTTTCTCTGGCAAGGAGAGAAAGTTTGGTACTGAAAATGGTGGCAATGGAGTTAAAGAAAACGGCTGTGCACCAGGTAGTAGTAGTAATCATAAAGTGGCATTGCAAACCAATGGGCATAGTAATGGCTCCAGCAATGGGGGTGATCACCACAAGGATAACCTTAATCCATGCGAGAGTAATGGCTCACAAAATGAAACTGATCACCAGGAAAATGAGAAGAACGATGTTACTACCACTCAAGCCAAAGCCTTGGGCTCTTCAACAAAAGAAGACCCTTGCATTTTGCTCAGGAAAGATGAGTCATCTCGGAATGAACTTGAAGCAATAAAAGAGAGGTAATTTCAGTTTTGTGCGTTTTGCTTAATACTCAAGATTATATCTGACGCCATAGCTAACCTATATTTGATTGTGTTTGCAAATTTTCTCAGCCTGAAGAAAGATGCGCTGTCACATCTACGGTCATGCGGATGGTATGATAAGGTACAAATCTCCATGCGTGCCAAGAAGAGATTGCGCACAGAGCAATCAGGAGGAGAAGATGGTAACGACTTAAAGTAAGTGAAACCTGA
Organism: Camelina sativa; assembly: GCF_000633955.1. Lineage (NCBI taxonomy): Eukaryota > Viridiplantae > Streptophyta > Magnoliopsida > Brassicales > Brassicaceae > Camelina > Camelina sativa. Next base: position 6,651,348 of record NC_025699.1, on the reverse strand, counting down.
CTTTTTTGCTGTTCTCAACTAATAATCTTCTCATATTTTCACTGCCTCTTGCTTGAGTATAGTAGCTAGAATCTGCATATATGTGGAACCTCTTTTAGCTACGTGCTTCATTATAATCATCATATGTTAATTCATTTTGTGGATGGTTTGGAACTTTGTGTTGTTGCAGGAGGAGGTTGATTGAAGATGTAAAAACAAGTTTAAAATCGCAGATTCCAGAAGAACTAAAAGCAGATCTGGTAAGCCGTATCTGGGAAATTAGCAAGAAGAAGTACTCGTGAAACATTGGTTTTGCTTAAACCAAAATGACTTGGATGCTTAAATCCCCTACTTGGTTCCCCACAACACACTCTTCAGTCCTCATTTTCCATCATTGCTTAACCCATCTGGTTGGTGTGTGATACAGTGAGAGCGGATCGAGATTTTTTCCTATGAGGGTCTCTTATTATTACATTTTTGGAAGAGAGTAAAAAGTAAATTACCGGAAAAGGAAAAATTAATAGATATCTCATTCTGTATAATATAAAGCCTTCTTTTTGTTCTCGTATCGATATGAAACTTCTTACACACAAAATTTATTACCAGTCCTGTGGAAATTATATAAGAACGTTCGTGGATTTTTTGTTTGTATTCTTTAGACATTTGGGATCGATCATAGGTAATTCGAGATTCGATAAACACAAAGTGAATTAGGAGAACATTCAACAACGAGAAATAGATAAAAAAAAATATTCTGATGCTGAAGAGATTACAAAAAAAAATGGATTCTCTTTAAAGTTGATTTGGGCCAAGAAACGTATGGTTTCTTCGGTTTTATTGAAATAAGGAAATGCATTTTGGGAAAGTAGCAATTTGAATGGTATTTAAGAAGAAGAGAGTCTGTTGATCTTGGAGTAGTGAGCAAGAGACCAGGAGGAGGTGCCTGGACAAGAAGAAGAGAGTCTCTCTGCAGTGGCTCTGACTAGTTCTTCAAAGTCAAAGTCTTCCTCGGAAATTGTTGTCAACATGTTCTTGAATGGTTCTCTCGTTGCCGATATAAACTTAGCCGGAGCCACCTCAGTGATGAACCTGGAGGTCTTAACTGATTCCA
>NC_025699.1:6637768-6649633 GCF_000633955.1 Camelina sativa | reverse complement strand
TAGCAATTGAATGGTATTTAAGAAGAAGAGAGTCTGTTGATCTTGGAGTAGTGAGCAAGAGACCAGGAGGAGGAGCATGGACAAGAAGAAGAGAGTCTCTCTGCAGTGGCTCTGACTAGTTCTTCAAAGTCAAAGTCTTCCTCGGAGATTGTTGTCAACATGTTCTTGAATGGTTCTCTCGTTGCCGATATAAACTTAGCCGGAGCCACCTCAGTGATGAACCTGGAGGTCTTAACTGATTCCATTGTTTATTGACCGAGTCGAAAAGAGAGTTTTGGAGGATGAAAGCTTCTTCGTTGCGCATGGGAATGAAGAAAAGAAGATAGAAAAGAGAGACAATGAGATATTGTTGACACGATATTTGTGAATGATTTTGGTGAGAGTTGAACTGAATTTATAGAGACTATGAAGTACTTGCATCTAGAAAAGGACAATAAGGAAGAATACTTAAAAGACTCCCGACAAAAATCAAACCTAATTTTCAGTGACATGGTATAATTCACATAAAACATACTTGTTTTTTTTTTTTGTCAACGTTGCTTAATCATTTGGTAATCATCCAAGTCAAGTGAGTATCAGTGTAACAAATTAAAACCATCTCTAGCTTAGAAACTATATGATGATGAAATCATTTGGTTACACAAACACCACCTAAACAACAATCAAATCCAGATTATATCTATAAACACATTGGTACGGATGAAAAATCAAGTGATAGGTACGAAGTTGCTTTCAAAAGGGACGACGGTGTGGGGATTCTTCCTTTATAATTCAAAATAAATTAGTGACAACCCATCACCTTTTTGAGCTTTTGATTTCTCTTCTCAAATTATATAGTTCTATGAATTTCCACTCTTTTACTTGTATTGATCAAATGAGTTAGCTCAATGATTGATTTTATAATTTAAAGAAAGAAAAAAGTTGCTTAATATAAGATAATTATATTAGATTCCCTTTTTCTAATCCTCTTAATATATATATTTTTTTGGTAGGAATCCTCTTAATATATATGGCTGTATGATATGATACGTACCCGTTAATATAACTATAAAATATTTTTCTGAAACTCCGGAAAATTAAATTATTGACAGCATTATAATGGTAACATATCATAGCAAAATGAGTTGGCCAACCAAAGATTTGCCAAACTTTTAGCATTAATTCGTGAAGATGACATTTACCGTCTCTTACTAAATTCAAAAGCCAATTTGTAGGTGCTGTGTATTTAGGTTTTATTTGTTCAAATATAGAAAGTTTGCTTCTTATTTGGAAATTTTTATGGTCATCCAATAAATAAATTAATTCATGTTTTATATTACTCTTATTTCTAATGTGAAATTTTAACATATTCAGTTTTGAAATCTTAGTAAATGTTTACTTTTGAAGTTATTTTTGATGAATCAAATATTAAACCATGATATTAGAATCCAACTGATGTTAGTATGTTACTAATATAATAAACACTTGCCAAGTACACACTAATCACTTAGAAGAAGAAGATTTCAACCACATATTTAATGCCGAGATGGGACAATTCAGGTAACATAGTTGTTAGACGTCGTACCTTGTATAGCAATTTACAATTGATACGGTATTTTATAGAAACCACAGAAATAAAAATAATCTAAAGGACCACCACCTATATTCTATGGCGGAGAGAGGTGGCCGCGCCAATAGGGCGTCGCATGGGACCATTTTGCTACTTCAAGCTTCCCGCCACCGTCTCCATTTACATAGAAAAAGGTTTGTTTTGGAATCTTCCTAATAAACTGAGCCCTTTTGTTACTTGGTAATGTAAGCTTTCAGATTAGCTCTCTAGCTAGAACTTGTAAATCTTGTTGAAGAATGCTTAAATACATATTAATATTAATGTATACAATTACAAACATGCCATTATAGACATACAGTATATAGAATCTGATATTATAATTAATACTATTTCCCATTTCACACTGTAAAGACCATTCTCTAATATATTATTCCACTTATCCACCAAAACTGAAATTCTTCTACGGGTTTCTACGACCATCTATATAGATTTCTTTGTCTTGCTTAATTACACATTTCTGTCTGCGCCATAAAGTAGTGGAACGAATATAAACTATTCGAATTTAACCGGAAAATGTGGTCATCCCATCGATTAGATTATATTCTTTGACCCCATCTTTTATATTTCATTCTTGAATTAGGGTTTTGGTCAAAATTCCCAGCCATGCATATGGAAATGGAATCTAGGAATAAAACAATACACTTTTTTATAATCGCATTTGTATGCCTATAAATACCGACATATCTCCACTAGGCTTTACCACAACACAAGAGTCAAGAAAGAGGTAACAGGTTTGAAACAATTAGCTCGTGATCAGATCGAAACAAGATGATGGGAGTCTTTTGGTTGTATCAGAGGGTCTTGCATGAAGGAATAAAGAATGGAATTGAGCCAAGGATGACTTGCCGGTTTTAAACACAACCGGTTTATGACCATTTATTTGGTCTCATTCACAATCTGTTGATTTGTGTCTGGCAAGTTGACCTTGGCTCTGCTTCGTTCTCTATTCTTCCATGTTAGCTTCCAGATATATATCTACACACTCTAGTCATGGATCGGACTTATCATCTCATATTCTCATATATAGAAGTATATAACATATAAACCCTCCAAATGTTACTTATAAATCGATATATATTTGTCCCAAATTATTCATCTCGTTAATAAGTCTTTCATGCTTCATATATATGGTCCTTTAATTTCAATTAATTATTAATTTCTTGTAAATTCTGAGAAACTTTCTTAGTTAGATAAAACAAAACAGACACACTTTTTTATTTCGTTCACTTTGAACTTTTCGTGAGAACTTAGAATCTAACATGACTTTATATAAGTATCGTATACTGCCTCTTTCTTTCCTTTTTATTCCCGTTATCATCCAGAAAATAAAAAATTCGTATAACGGAATATACTTTTGGGTAACCATATCAAGCAAGTTTTCGAAGTGAAATCATTTGGGCAAGAAGTGATCAGTCGCTTAATATATAATACCAATACCTTTGAGCCTTTTAGTTATCAATTTTATACTTTGGAAAACTTATATCAATTTTACACTTTGGAGTCGAGCTTGTAAAGGACCTTAAAACATTTGATCTAAGCAAACGACATTGGGTTATTTTTTATCATCATTCAATCCTCAGAATTGCGTGGTAATTTCAACAAATTAAATAACATGGTATTTTATCTGAAAGCAACTTATTTAATCCTAACAGGTACGCATTACTCATTTAATACATGATCGTATTTTATCTTAAAGCAACTTATTTAATACATGATCGTATTTTTTTCCAAATAAGAGATATTATACTAGACACCACTAGCGTTATTTTAATAATCACCTACGTCATTAGAGTGCACTAGAAATGTGCATATNTATATATATATATATATATATATATATATATATATATATATATATATATATATATCAGTTTGCATGAAATTTAAATCATCTTCCCTCTTATGTCAGTTTGCAACCATATTCATATTAAGTTAGTTTATTTCGAAATAAAGCTACTTAGCTAAGAGCATCTACAATCTACTCCCTCCGTTTTGTATTACTTGTCATTCTAGACAATTTCACACATATTAAGAAAACAATTAAATTATTTATTTTACCTCTCATTAATATACTATTTCATTTGATATAAGTAATTAATAAGCTAAATGTTAGGGGTAAAACTGAAAATTTGATTCATAAAGTTGTATCGTAAATACAAAACGACAAGTAATATAAAATAAAAAATTAAGTCTAGAACGACAAGTAAAAATAAACGGAGGTAGTATTTATTCATTGTTACTTTCAAACTAGAGTTAAAAAAATAAGTTTTTCTCCAATCCTACTCTATTTTTGAGTTAAAAATGGATATCTCCAAAATTTATTTGTAAAATATAAATATAAATCTCCAAATATAGAGGAAAAAAATGGAGATGGTTTGAACAAAATTAACTCTAAATTCTATTTTCGAGATGGAAATGCAGATGGATCGGAAATCGTCTAATTTACCAATTTTTTATTTTTTGGTAAAATAGTTCATATTGTAACGGCAAAAAAACATGTGTAGCGTACTTCGTTAACAAAAGTTGAGATATCATATTACAATTACTTTCCTCTAAACCCATATATAAATTTAAAAACCCCTGGGGTGATTATATAGTTTGATTCTCGTATATAATATGCTGGAAGATGCGACGCGTGGATTATGCAATGGTCGATACTAAAAATGTCATTTTGATGCGATATCTAGTGCTACGAATTCAATACTATTCACATTAATTTCAACTATTTCTGATTCTATTCAATCTGTCATGAGGGTGGTCAAAATTCTTTTGGTCGCCCCAAGCCGTGGGTGGAATCCATTTATTATTATAAACTCGACTTAATTAAGCGTACAAAACAATGATCTTGAAATCACTTACGTAAAGGTATGAACATGGACGGAAGTCTCTTGTAGTGTCAGAGAGTCCACCCAACATGTGCACAATACACTGGTGGTGACTGGACCATTCATGTGAATGAATTTTCTTAACAAAAGATTGAGAGAACATAGCCCCATAAACCCGTAAATCATAAATGAACGGGAGACATATTAATAAATAAACAACCTATATATATCATTAATTACTAAGGACAAATATCAAACTCTCTTCACTTCTAGTACGTAATTCCAAATTTGGAAGACAAAATGATAAATTAGAGCAAGCAAAACAAGATAGTCACGGCCTAAAACTAAGACTGGTGACGTCATATCATCACAATATCACATGACTATATTGAATGCTTTAGCGACTACTTTGTCTATTATGACTTGAAAGTTGAAACCCTTAACATTATAAAAGACAAAGATCTCTCTTTGCTTAAAACACCAAAAAAAAAAATATGAACAAGACTGATCAAACAGCCATTGACGGCTCAGCTTTAGAGCTTAACCGCACTGAGAAAACGGCAGAGGCGGTCCTGCGAGTAGTATCAATGGCTCTAAGTATTGCGGGTCTCGTGATCATGATCAAGAACTCCATCTCCAACGACTTTGGCTCTGTTTCTTACTCAAATCTTGGAGCTTTCATGTTGCCTTCTTCTCTCAGCTCTGTATCTCTTCTTGCTTCACACTAGACATTTAATAATCAATGAACCTTTGCTTTTGTTTTTACCTGCTTGTAGGTATTTGGTGAGTGCTAATGGCGTTTGTGCTGCTTATTCTCTTCTTTCTGCTCTCGCAATATTAGCCCTTTCGTGTCCAATAAGCAAGCGCCAAGTCTGGACACTGTTCTTGCTTGACCAGGTAGTCACGTACCTGGTTCTAGCGGCTGGCTCTGTATCTGCAGAGACGGTTTACTTAGCATATTATGGAAACATACCCATCACTTGGAGCTCTGCTTGTGACTCCTATGGAATCTTCTGTCACAAGGCATTGATCTCGGTTGTGTTCACATTCGTTGTCTCCCTTCTCTATATGTTGCTCTCGCTTATCTCTTCGTATCGACTCTTCAGCAGATTTGAAGCACCCTAAGCACCGAAATTGAAGAATACATAAAGAAAGAAAAGGTAACAAAGAGGGACAGAACACAGACATATATATTGTCCTGTTTGGTTGAATACTTGAAGTGAAAGAGTACTTTGAATAGAAGAGTAACTAAATATTAATGTTTTTCTCTAATTGATTGATTTATCCTTTTTGAGTTTTCAGACAATCGGATTTAGTCGGTTGAACTATTGTTATAATTGTTTGTACCTGAGATTGCACAATACTAAGTAAATAAAGATTTTAGAGAAAGAGTGAAACTGGTTCTTTTATTAACGATAAAAACTTGAGGTCGTCACTAACACGAGTCAAGATTGAGCTCGTCAGTTCACAGGAGAACTAACAAGCTAATAATGACGAGCTCGAAAGAGTAAATAAATTACACAGAAGACAATATTGGTTTTCGATGCAATGTATGGTTCTCTGGGTATTGTCAGGGGGTCAGAATGAGGTTCCCAGTAAATGTCTTGAACTATTTATAGGTGTGTAGAGTTAGGGCACTCTAGGGTTTCTTGTTGGGATTTCAAGAGAGACAGCTCTTGTCCAAGGAGAGACAACTCCCAATGATTGAATCTCCTTATACCCACAATAAACTAACTCGACCTCAAGGGGAAGAAGAGGACATCAACTTGTGATGAACTCCCCATAAAGAAGCTAAATAGACCCCAAATACTAGATGGTAAATCGGATCTTATTAAGGAGCAAACAGCCTAGTTTGAGACTAATCCTTGTTAAAGTATCACAACACTTATGAGTTTGTGTACTTAGATAGAAAGGATTTAGAATCAGTAAGCTAGGGAATAAGAAGTAAATAAGGAAGAGTTTAGGTGGATTTAGAGAAGAGAATAGGCTGCCTTAAAGGCAGCCCCTAACCGCTAATCCTAAACTCTCTACATTGTTGATATGAACAAGAACACAAGTGTAGAGAGGAAATCGGTTTCTCTTGTTATTGAATAATGTTGTGATGATTATTACATAGAAGAGAGATTACACATTTTAATATAGGAGAACAAATGCATATGACCGTTTAGATATAAGAGAGAGGTGAAAGGGACATATAGCCGTTGGGCTCAAGTGGGAGCTTAGTGAAAGAGACAGCTCCTTGTCTTTGGTTGACTCGTTATGCTTCTCAACCAAAGCCACACGTGATCTCCTTCCCTTCCATTCCTTGTGACCGTTAGATCTCCTTTCCTTGTGGCCATTGGATCTCCTTTCTTTCCTTGTGAGATATTTCCTTTTTCTTGCGCTTCTTCTTCTTATAAGGCCTTTGTTCTTCTCACATTGCACTTATGGCCTTGCTGCCCTCTCTTCTTGCTCACACAGCCCACATGGCCTTACCAGCCTTTCTCATTGTGTTTGCGGCCTAACTGGCCGCTCTCATGCCTCCCATGGCCTCACCGGCCACTCTCTTGGTGTACACCGGCCTTACCGGCCTCTCTCCTCTTCTTCCAAGGCTCGGCCTTACAGACCTCTCCTCTCTCTTCCTTCTTACACTCTAATACTCTCCCGCNTATGAACAAGAACACAAGTGTAGAGAGGAAATCGGTTTCTCTTGTTATTGAATAATGTTGTGATGATTATTACATAGAAGAGAGATTACACATCTTAATATAGGAGAACAAATGCATATGACCGTTTAGACATAAGAGAGAGGTGAAAGGGACATATAGCCGTTGGGCTCAAGTGGGAGCTTAGTGAAAGGGACAGCTCCTTGTCTTTGGTTGACTCGCTATGCTTCTCAACCAAAGCCACACGTGATCTCCTTCCCTTCCATTCCTTGTGACCGTTAGATCTCCTTTCCTTGTGGCCATTGGATCTCCTTTCTTTCCTTGTGAGATATTTCCTTTTTCTTGCGCTTCTTCTTCTTATAAGGCCTTTGTTCTTCTCACATTGCACTTATGGCCTTGCTGACCTCTCTTCTTGCTCACACAGCCCACATGGCCTTACCAGCCTTTCTCATTGTGTTTGCGGCCTAACTGGCCGCTCTCATGCCTCCCATGGCCTCACCGGCCACTCTCTTGGTGTACACCGGCCTTACCGGCCTCTCTCCTCTTCTTCCAAGGCTCGGCCTTACAGACCTCTCCTCTCTCTTCCTTCTTACACTCTAATACTCTCCCGCACGCTTGATCGGCGGGACACCATGAGGACCAAAGATCAGGAGTGGACTAGTGTCGTCTACCTCATTAAAAACCTCAACAAAGAAAACCTCTTGGGATAAAACTTTGTTAAGGGAAAAAGAGTATAGCCTTCACTATCCATGATGTCCCTTGACCATGGTTTGTAANCTTAGCCCACCTTGCCTTTAACACACTTCTTATGATCTCCATCCTTGCACCTTTTTGAATTTCTTTGAGGCTCTCATAATCTCTTTTACCCTTTAAACAAGTGATAAAGAAGCAAGAATAAGTGTATGTTATGAGGAATATCAAAGTAAATTTCTTTAAAAGTGTGACAATTTTAGAAACATCATATGGAAGTGTAAAGACTAGCAATGAACTAAAATAATGAATTTATGAATTTAAATAGAGTAGGGTTTAGAGCACAGCCTTTTTGGTGTTTTGATGGATAGGAAGGAGAGAGTTGATCACTGATGCGGTTTGGAATTCCTCCTTGAGACCGCTTCTCTAACCATGGTTTTTAACCCGGCCAGTTTTATCGTCAGACTGACATATGCCCACTGAATCGGACATAACTTTCGAAAGGCTTCTCGGATTGGTATGATTTTACTTCCACTGACAAGATGACTCTATGGTCTAAAACTTTTGTGAAGAACGCGGAAGCTGAATCGCAGTGGAAGGCTTTCGTCCGAGCCGATCTTTGAGACGCTTCGGCTGACTTTAAGCAAAACTTTTGCTTGTGGCCGAGCAGAATCTGTGAGGTGTGGTGAAGTCACTTGAAAGTCGATCTCCCCCGTACCCTTGACTTGATGATGAGCTGACATCTCATCATTTCACTTGAAACCTTGTGCATGACCTTCCTTGAGATCTTGTGCACATCCGATCTTGAACTCCATAACTTGACACTCATCAAACGTGAGATTGATTCAACATTTCGCACCATCTTTCTTCTCCCCTTGATCATCTACCATAGACCATCCCTCTTGAACAACTTCTTGAGTTCGCCAGCCGGACCCCTCTTGGTATTGCCTTGAGCTTTGACTTGGTTAGATTCGCCTAAGAGGACATCACTTCTGGTTGCGAATGGTTCTAGCTCCCCCGTAAGCTTCTAGTGCCTCCATTTGATCGTTGACACTACCACACATACTTTGGAGCTGATTCATCGCCTTCCACCAACTTGATGGCCATCGGTTCTAACTTCCAAGCATTGTGATGCGCCAACCACTTCACCATCTTTAAATAATGAACCTGTTTGAGATCAAGACAGATTCTAAACAAGAGATGGTGAGAGATTAGAGAATAGAGAATATTACTGAAAATAAAAGAGAATTTAGAGAATAAGTAACCAAGAGAATATAGAGTATAAGGGAGAATAGAGAATATAGAATAGAGAATTTTCTCAAGAGTTCAAATGGACAGAGTTTTGCTCTGTTTTCTTGAGTTTTGCGGAAGCTTTAACAGCCAAGAACATCCAAGAAGACACTCTCTTTTGGTGCTTTAATGGCTGAAACACAATGGACCATTGGACAATTAGTTTATCCAACGGTTAAACACACTTCTCATGGTAGAATCACTTAAACAAGTGTTCTCCAAGAGCTTAATGCCTTCAAGAACCACGAAATAACACATGAACAAGTGATTTTCGATGGTTTTAATTGAACAAGATCCACAAATTATCATATTGAAGATGATTTTCATAGTCAGATTCAAATAAAAGGTAAAGTAACCTTTGGAACAACCTTTTGTCCATCGGTTAAAAGAATGCATCTCAACAACAGCTTTAATCTAATTGACTCAGTTGTGAGGATAAGATTTTCGTGGCTCATACAAGCCTAAACCGTGAATCCTTACCATGAACAAAAACGATTTGCTCATTGGTTCATCACCACCTCATTTGAAACACGCTTTTACCAAATCGGTAAAGCATAAAGATGAGGCTTTTATAATCGATTTCTCTTCACATACTTGGTCTACAAACTCTAACAAGACCAGAAACCAAGCTTTCTCAACATTGAGGTGCTAGAGAATCGATTTAACGGCAAAGACAAGTTTAAGAGCTTTCACGAAACTAAGCTAAATTTAAAAGCTTTATTTGAGAACGAGTTTGAATCACCAAGAACATAACTTGGCTCTGATACCATGTTGGGATTTCAAGAGAGACAGCTCTTGTCCAAGGAGAGACAACTCCCAATGATTGAATCTCCTTATACCCACAATAAACTAACTCGACCTCAAGGGGAAGAAGAGGACATCAACTTGTGATGAACTCCCCATAAAGAAGCTAAATAGACCCCAAATACTAGATGGAAAATCGGATCTTATTAAGGAGCAAACAGCCTAGTTTGAGACTAATCCTTGTTAAAGTATCACAACACTTATGAGTTTGTGTACTTAGATAGAAAGGATTTAGAATCAGTAAGCTAGGGAATAAGAAGTAAATAAGGAAGAGTTTAGGTGGATTTAGAGAAGAGAATAGGCTGCCTTAAAGGCAGCCCCTAACCGCTAATCCTAAACTCTCTACATTGTTGATATGAACAAGAACACAAGTGTAGAGAGGAAATCGGTTTCTCTTGTTATTGAATAATGTTGTGATGATTATTACATAGAAGAGAGATTACACATCTTAATATAGGAGAACAAATGCATATGACCGTTTAGATATAAGAGAGAGGTGAAAGGGACATATAGCCGTTGGGCTCAAGTGGGAGCTTAGTGAAAGGGACAGCTCCTTGTCTTTGGTTGACTCGCTATGCTTCTCAACCAAAGCCACACGTGATCTCCTTCCCTTCCATTCCTTGTGACCGTTAGATCTCCTTTCCTTGTGGCCATTGGATCTCCTTTCTTTCCTTGTGAGATATTTCCTTTTTCTTGCNATAGAGTATAAGGGAGAATAGAGAATATAGAATAGAGAATTTTCTCAAGAGTTCAAATGGACAGAGTTTTGCTCTGTTTTCTTGAGTTTTGCGGAAGCTTTAACAGCCAAGAACATCCAAGAAGACACTCTCTTTTGGTGCTTTAATGGCTGAAACACAATGGACCATTGGACAATTAGTTTATCCAACGGTTAAACACACTTCTCATGGTAGAATCACTTAAACAAGTGTTCTCCAAGAGCTTAATGCCTTCAAGAACCACGAAATAACACATGAACAAGTGATTTTCGATGGTTTTAATTGAACAAGATCCACAAATTATCATATTGAAGATGATTTTCATAGTCAGATTCAAATAAAAGGTAAAGTAACCTTTGGAACAACCTTTTGTCCATCGGTTAAAAGAATGCATCTCAACAACAGCTTTAATCTAATTGACTCAGTTGTGAGGATAAGATTTTCGTGGCTCATACAAGCCTAAACCGTGAATCCTTACCATGAACAAAAACGATTTGCTCATTGGTTCATCACCACCTCATTTGAAACACGCTTTTACCAAATCGGTAAAGCATAAAGATGAGGCTTTTATAATCGATTTCTCTTCACATACTTGGTCTACAAACTCTAACAAGACCAGAAACCAAGCTTTCTCAACATTGAGGTGCTAGAGAATCGATTTAACGGCAAAGAGAAGTTTAAGAGCTTTCACGAAACTAAGCTAAATTTAAAAGCTTTACTTGAGAACGAGTTTGAATCACCAAGAACATAACTTGGCTCTGATACCATGTTGGGATTTCAAGAGAGACAGCTCTTGTCCAAGGAGAGACAACTCCCAATGATTGAATCTCCTTATACCCACAATAAACTAACTCGACCTCAAGGGGAAGAAGAGGACATCAACTTGTGATGAACTCCCCATAAAGAAGCTAAATAGACCCCAAATACTAGATGGAAAATCGGATCTTATTAAGGAGCAAACAGCCTAGTTTGAGACTAATCCTTGTTAAAGTATCACAACACTTATGAGTTTGTGTACTTAGATAGAAAGGATTTAGAATCAGTAAGCTAGGGAATAAGAAGTAAATAAGGAAGAGTTTAGGTGGATTTAGAGAAGAGAATAGGCTGCCTTAAAGGCAGCCCCTAACCGCTAATCCTAAACTCTCTACATTGTTGATATGAACAAGAACACAAGTGTAGAGAGGAAATCGGTTTCTCTTGTTATTGAATAATGTTGTGATGATTATTACATAGAAGAGAGATTACACATCTTAATATAGGAGAACAAATGCATATGACCGTTTAGA
>NC_025699.1:6619821-6633739 GCF_000633955.1 Camelina sativa | reverse complement strand
CCTAGTTTGAGACTAATCCTTGTTAAAGTATCACAACACTTATGAGTTTGTGTACTTAGATAGAAAGGATTTAGAATCAGTAAGCTAGGGAATAAGAAGTAAATAAGGAAGAGTTTAGGTGGATTTAGAGAAGAGAATAGGCTGCCTTAAAGGCAGCCCCTAACCGCTAATCCTAAACTCTCTACATTGTTGATATGAACAAGAACACAAGTGTAGAGAGGAAATCGGTTTCTCTTGTTATTGAATAATGTTGTGATGACTATTACATAGAAGAGAGATTACACATCTTAATATAGGAGAACAAATGCATATGACCGTTTAGACATAAGAGAGAGGTGAAAGGGACATATAGCCGTTGGGCTCAAGTGGGAGCTTAGTGAAAGGGACAGCTCCTTGTCTTTGGTTGACTCGCTATGCTTCTCAACCAAAGCCACACGTGATCTCCTTCCCTTCCATTCCTTGTGACCGTTAGATCTCCTTTCCTTGTGGCCATTGGATCTCCTTTCCTTCCTTGTGAGATATTTCCTTCTTCTTGGGCTTCTTCTTCTTATAAGGCCTTTGTTCTTCTCACATTGCACTTATGGTCTTGCTGACCTCTCTTCTTTCTCACACAGCCCACATGGCCTTACCAGCCTTTCTCATTGTGTTCGCGGCCTAACTGGCCGCTCTCATGCCTCCCATGGCCTCACCGGCCACTCTCTTGGTGTACACCGGCCTTACTGGCCTCTCTCCTCTTCTTCCAAGGCTCGGCTTTACCGGCCTCTCTTCTCTCTTCCTTCTTACACTCTAATATTTCTGCGCGAATTCCCGAAATTGCTCTCTGCGGAGGTTAATAGACTTTTTCCCAAATTTGTTGGGCCAAAGTCACAGTTTAAACTCTTGTTGGACCGAGCGGCATATTAGGGAGAAGCCCATATCCAACAATAATCTAAATCTTTAACCATCTCAACAAACTATGGAAAAAGGCTTGAAAGGTTTTAAGTCCTTGACGATCTTGGTTTTCACTTTTTGACAACTTCAGCGATTGAACCACAAAATGTGGATAAATTAATCACAAAGCCCATTTACAGATATGGGCTGAGATTGTCTAATACGAGAGATGGCCGAGATTTACTTAGTCAACGTCACTGTTTGACTTCTGGAGAGTAATTGTAGACTTGTAGTTGAAAGGATGTGTTTGGTGTGTCCCTTTGTGCGTTGGCCGTTGGGTATGTTTATAATTACTAAGTAGCATTATATTATATTTTAAAGCTACTAGTTAGATATTTATTTATATAGTTAAAATAATTTAAACCTAGAAAGTGGGCATAGTTCAATGTATTTGAAAACCCATATGATATGTTGTTGTTGTTTCATTAAATTAATTGGTTGTGGGCTCCAAGGTGATGATTAGGAGCTTCTGTTATGTTTTGATCTCAATGAACGTTTGGTACCATGTGATATGACCATGTCAAACTTTGTTGAATTAAAGTGCTTTGGGAGCTTAATTAGGGACACACACTAACCGTACTAAATTAACTAAACTAATCATCGCATCATATATAAACTAAGATGCATCGCACCTCAAAAAGGACTAACTATAGTTTACACTCCAATGCATATTTTCAGGGCGTTAATATATGACTCCGATGCCTTTTATAGTACAATCTTGGAAATAAGAATTGTTATAAAAAAAGGTCGTGACAAAAAAAATGATGTATAGTTTACACTCTCATGTTGGGCACGGATCAGATTAATCTCAAGATTAAAATGACCAATGTAGCTACATTTATAAAGATTATATTTGATAGACATCACACATAGTGACATAGATGAGGAGATGTTTCTCTTTCTGTTAGAAGTAGTTGTGACAAAATGGAACTATTACATCACATGAAAGGTTAGCATTCTTTTGTCTTCAAATAATGGTTTCTCTTAATAATTAATACAGGTTGGATTCTTTGCTACCATCTATTATTATTTATTTTTGTTCCTCCAAATTCTTGTTTTGTTTTCTCCTCTTGTCAGTGTATTATTATCATTCATAGCATTTGAAACTGAAGCAAATAAAAACAAAAAATCTTCAATGAGAGTTAGGTCAATCGTGATATAGTGATATAGCTAACGTGATGCCATACTTACTTACATGTATTATGTATATATACTGTAAGTCACAGTAGTACGTAGATTGTATAGTAAGGCTACTTGCATGATAGAAATTGTATAATTGATAAGGACGTATTAATAATGTTATTATCACGTTCGATCATCAAACCAGAGTATGAATGGATCGATTCAAAATGCCAAAACCACGTGGTTGATTAAAAGAAAATCCCATTACTTCAAATGCAAATCGCTTAATGATATATATTGTCATTATTGTGTTCAGTTACCAGTTAACATATATAACTTAGGGGAAGATCCTCGTGTGTTTTCCTTTTCCTCAGATCTTGGGTTTAACAATTTTTATGTTTTCACGATTTTGTTTTGCAACTTGCATCATTATGTACCGGTCATCATCATCTGATCTGGTATATATATATCTGTAGACTAGAATTCAACGATTAAATCAAAAGAGTATATAATATAAAAATTGTTCTTAATTATAAGTTGAGTGTTAGCATTATTCTTTGAACAAACCATACCTAAATCAATTATTAATTCATCTTCGTATTCTCTTCTCTATACGGCCGGTTTATGCCATACACTAATCGTCAAATGTCACCCGTTAGCTATCTTAAGACTAGAGATGTATATATTGTTGATAATAACTCCATGTATGATGTATCAACCTGATCAACGAGCAAACCACGAGCTAATAATTTGATAACTTCAATAATTGATCGACTTTAACCAAAAAAAAAAAAGAAGAATAATTGATCGAAACTATAATTGATTTTAAAATAAAACAAAGATGGTATTATATAAAATAATAATTTTCCTCAATTGAAGAAATAATTATTTAGGTATGAAATAAATGAGAATTGATTATTGAAAGAATTATTAATCTAAATTATACAGTTATTATTTACTTTTAAAAACTATAGGAGGCCTGGCCAAAAAGATTATAAAACGAATTTTAAAAAACGACAAAGGTGGGTCCGATGTTGGCCACGTGGCAGACAAAGTAAGACTTTTAGGAATCGACGTGGGTCCCGCAACGGTAAGAAGACTTAGTAATGGCCCATCACATGGAGATCCAGTTCCCATATTCTCTTCAACATGCGAATCCCTCTTTAAATTTCTGACCCCCCCACCTCACCACGACACGTTACAAAAATAATAACGATAAAAATTTAAGTTTTGACTAATTAAACACCAATTATTCAATCTCGTTTCGTTACAAAGAGAATATAAAATAGTTTTCATAATCAAATTGTTTGCTGTTTAACAAAAGAAAAACTGAAATCATTTATGAAAAGTTACATGCTTTCAATCCATGCACTAATACAACTTTTACAATATGATTTTGATTTCCAAACTACGTTAAGAATTAATATATTCCCATGCATGATTTGCATTCGTAATCTCTTCTCTTTCTTTGATAGATGAAAAATCATGAGATACGTTGTTTTTTTCTGTTTTGCTAGTTGATTATTGTTTTTAGTTTCTTTGTGATAGGTTAGCTAGATTAGTATTTATTGCGTAGCGACTGAAAGTCTAAAACGAAATAGTATGAATAAAAGCAGCAAATAGTGTTACTCTATTTGGCAATAAACGTATTAACTATTTGTATGTGACTTATGATATAAATATAACTAGCAGCAGAAATGTAGAATGAATATAATTACTCCTTAAACGCTAGATAAGATCGTTAGTGTAGACTGTAGAGTCACGTAAGTGTGATGAAGCTAACTTTGAGGAACGTTACAGCCGACAAGCTGTTACTGCCTCATTAATGCACACAGACTCCCCCCCACTTAATTTCACTGACCATATGTTTCTTCACATCCAATTTGAATTTTTTAATGTAAACTCGATCCTCATCTTTGTTACACACCTAATTAAACCTAAAACACTTAAGTATAATATTTTCGTAAAAAGTTGAATATGTATTTTCCCGTCAAGTCTTATCTTGTTTTTCCTCTAATTAACTTATAAATTGTTATGAATTATAACATTATTTAGAGTTAATTCTCGAGCTATTGTTAATTTTCAATTCATGTTAACTTCTTATTCTTCTTAAAATACAAAATCGTCGGTGTTTGATCATGTGCTTGCACACCCAAGATTAGTCATAATGACTTTCACTCATGTTTTTGTAATTGTTTATACTTGAATCAAATAAAAAAAACAAATAACCCGTTAAGGTCAAACCCATTATCACTTTCCCTTGTCATTTCCCAACTTCCCAAAACTCCCAAACACACTTTTTTTTTAATTTAATTAATCAACTAATAACTAATTAACTAATCAAAAACACCCTATCTCACCTTAAGTTTCCACCATCATCTTTATAAATATCTCAGAATCCTCTGACCTTTACACACACACAAAAAAATTGAAGCAAGANAAAAAAAAAAAAAAAAAAAAAAAAAACAAGAAATGGAACAAGAAGATTTCTACTTCCCTGACAGCGATCTTGATCTCAGCTTCACATCTACCGTCACAGACCGTACATTCGCCTCCTCAAGCGCTCGTTCCAGCTTAACCTCCTTAAGCTTCAACGACAGACTCTCCACTTCCTCAGCCGTAACAACCTCATCCGTCTCCTCCTCCACAGTCAACCACCGTCGTCATGATCCTCACTGGTCAGCAATCAAATCCGCAAAACTCCTCTCCTCCGACGGAAACATCCACCTCCGTCACCTTAAACTTATACGCCACCTCGGAAGCGGAAACCTAGGCCGAGTCTTCCTCTGTAACCTCCGTGACTCCTCCGCAAGATTCGCCTTAAAAGTCATCGATCGCAACTGCCTCGCGACGGAGAAGAAGCTCTCTCAGGTAGAGACGGAGGCAGAGATCCTCTCCTTGCTAGACCACCCTTTCCTCCCTACGCTCTACGCTCGTATCGACGAGTCTCACTACACTTGTCTCCTCATTGATTATGCACCAAACGGAGATTTACATTCCTTGTTACGCAAGCAACCTGGTAACCGTTTACCGATTCAGCCGGTTAGGTTCTTCGCCGCCGAAGTTCTCGTCGCCTTAGAGTATCTTCACGCAATGGGGATCGTATACCGTGATCTCAAACCTGAAAACGTTTTGCTCCGCGAAGACGGACACGTCATGTTGTCAGATTTTGATCTCTGTTTTAAATCCGACGTCGTCCCTACTTTTAAATCTCGCCGGTACCGGAGAACTTCTTCATCCCCGTCGCTTCGTCGGAGAAGAAGCGGCTGCTTCTCGGTACAAACGGAGGAAAGGTACGAGAGAGAAGAGATCGTGTCTGAGTTCGCGGCAGAGCCAGTGACGGCGTTTTCAAGGTCCTGCGTCGGAACACATGAGTACCTTGCACCGGAGCTAGTCTCCGGCAACGGACACGGAAGCGGAGTTGACTGGTGGGCGTTCGGAATATTCCTTTACGAGATGCTACACGGAACGACGCCGTTTAAGGGAGAGAGCAAAGAGCAAACCCTCCGGAATATAGTATCGACCACTAAGACCGCGAGTTTCAACGTGGACGGTGATTTGGAGGAGGAAGCCAAGGACTTGATTGAGAAGCTTTTGGTGAAAGACCCGAGGAAAAGGCTAGGATGCGCCAAGGGTGCGCAAGATATCAAACGTCATCCGTTTTTCGATGGGATTAAGTGGCCGTTGATTAGGCATTACAAGCCACCGGAGGAAGTTAGAGGTCTTGTGATTAAGAAGTCGTCAACTAGAGCACATGCTGGTCACGTGACCGCCGTTTCACCTCGGCGAAGGAAGTCGTTTTTGTGGAGGGCGTTGTCTTTTTTACTGCGCAGTAAAAGCTCTAGTGGTGGGAGTAGAAACCAGAGCAATAGTAATTATTACCATTATGTGGGCAAAAGCTACGCGAGTCGTAAACGTGTTTAAGGCTGTCTCACTCTTTCTTCTTTTTTTTTTTTTTTCTTCAAATTCTTCTTATACGATTTTTAGGGTTAAAAATATATTTAGAAGGCGTGTATATGATGTGTATTAGTGTATGTATACAATAGGAGATTCAACGATTTTGTATATGGAAGTTAAATTATACGTGAAGAAACAGTCTTTAATTTGCCTTACAATGATTTTTTTTTAATTTGTTTATCATCGTCTATCGTGTAATATATATTATTAACAAAAGAATGCAAACTCAGTATGCATGCACTTGCATAGCTTCATCAATGACGTGTTCGATTCCGGCGTTGGTAGCTGGAATGTACCATACGGTCCATACTGTTATTTATAAGTTTATAACCATCCCAAGGAGAGAGTTTTAAAAAAACTTAGAATCGAACACGGAACATCAATAATAGAAACGGAGGTGGAGAATGTTCTAGTCTGTAAGCCAGAATTTGTTAATAAAGAATTACTTGCCCGATTCTAACTCTTTTTTTTGTTTTATCTCCCAGATACAGAAATTGAACTCTTATTCCCAAAAAAACCAGTCATGTGAAGATGAAACGTAACAGTAGGATACTAGTTACTTTGGCCCAATTCAATTGATTTCAACGAATTTGCGCAACACCGGTTCGGATTAACGGGTTACAAAAACAATTAACGGGTTCACAGAACAAAATATCTGTAGTAATGGTGTTAGTGTGTCACAAGACCCATTATATTCAAAATGGACTGGAGTTAGATATCGGGCCCTGTCCGTTAGGGCGATTCATTCTCAATGCAATTGCATGAGAAGAGGATGCCACCCTCATATAGTTTATTCCAACATGGGCGTACGTATGAATAGGAAACATCATAATCAAAATTTTGATACTGGTTGGGCTTAGAAGCCTTAAGAGATACTTGGACCGACAATAATGTATATAATACTATATATTATCATTGGTGGTGTGTACAAAACGATGTGATTGCTGAGGATATAAATGTGATCCGAATCTGTTGTGATCCGTAAATTGATACACGAAGTGATGCAGAACTGATTAGAAAAATGAGGAAGAAATCAGTGAGGGATGATTTGGTTCTACCCAGCTGTAAAACCGCAACGAATGATAGAGAAACGGGAACAGTCAAAATCTCTCTTTCAGATTCTTATGTTCATAACTTAATATGGCAATGGTTAAAGATAATGTTTTCAAACTCAATTTGATATGGTTGGTCCGACCATAATCTTAGAAGATATGATTGTTCATATTAGTTTGTGTTACCGATTTACATGCAGTTTCAAGTAAAATAAATTACATATTTTAACATACTTGCCAAGTTAAACAAACCAAATGAAAATTCAATTATAGACGTCTAAAGTATACTTTGAAAGAAAACACAAAAAATGCTATTTGTATATAATTTGACTGGTTTGATGCATAGGATGGTTCTATATATGCTGTAAGAGATTGTTAGGTTTGATGAAAATATGAAAGTTAAGATTAAAATAAGAGAAGCGAACCAAACAAACCTACTCAAGTGGAGAAACCGAAGATAAGATTGCCGGTTCCATGTTCCCCTAAACCCGATCTCAATGCTTGTCTTCTTTCAACATCTCTCCTCTTTTTAAGCCCACCTTTGTCCCTTTTCTACTCTTTCTTCTTCTTCAGTTCTTCTTCTTTTTCGAGTTAAAAAATTGTGTTGAAGCCTATTCAATAATGTTGTTAGGATAATCATTTCCTTTTAAGGGTAAAAAACAAATAATTATATATGCATCCACAGCTGTGCTAACCGCGTTTTTTTTTTTTTTGGTAGGAGTGCTAACCGCGTTTCTTACATTTATCTATGAAGACAAAATATAATTTTCACGATCAGTTTTCAAGACTAAATTTATCTTTATTTATAAGAAGATGAAATAAGTTTTGATAGAACGAAATTCCAAATTTTATACTCCTTCGTCATATATCTTTTCATACTCAGATGTCATACATATATAGCACCACATTCAAATTCAGATCTACTACTAGTGAGAAAGCAATATACAATGACAAATGAAATCTGATATTTTCAATCCTAGAAAATTACAATAAATCAATAATACATAACTTCACATGTTTAAAGGATTTAGTCTTTATTTCGGTGTAGGATTAGTTATATCAAAAGAAACTTGCAAACTAAAAAATATAGATAACACTCTTGCATAAGATAATATATATTCTTAGCAGCCCATGATATAATAGATGAGACACTGATATAATATAATATGTATGTCAAGAGTTATGATTTCATGAAAGTATAGTTCCTTGGAGAATTAAAAGCGAGCCATGCAAATCTCAATGTCAATGAATAAAATAAAATAAAAAAGACCATGTTCATCTCCTCTTAATTTACTTCCTTATTATTTACTACACTTCTTCTTTTTCTTAGCTATATATACTCATCAAATCCTTCTCTCCTTCATCAGAAATATTTCATTTACACTCTCCTCCTTCACCCACAAAGGGTTTTTTTTTTGGGTGGCACCCTAAGTTTCAACCTTTGATCAGTACTAAAACATATACAAAACCCTAAGTTTCAACCAAATGGCAGGATTAAAGAGAAAGTTCAACAAAGGTCACGCCTTTACAAGCAAATGTGTTTCTTTAGTGAAGGAACAACGAGCTCGTCTCTACATTCTCCGTCGTTGCGCCACCATGCTTTGCTGCTGGTACATCCATGGGGATGAGTAAAAAGAAGCCTTTGAAACTCTCACTTCAGATTAACCACTACATGTATATATATCCCTCTCCTCTAGGACCGCTCTATATGTCCCTTCTTCTTGAAGCTCCATTGATGTTGAAGCTCTCCGTTGGTGTTGGTGGCTGTTTGGTTGCATGGCTTTGAACCCTCTCCAAGAACTTTTGATTCTCTCTCTTCAATTGGTGCAATAACCCTGCAAAACCCTTGTTACTTTTTTTAACCTAAAGATGTCAATCTTTTGGTTTTTTTNTTTTTTTTTTTTTTTTTTTTGGTTTGTTTTCATGGGTTATTTTGCATCAAGTGAAAGGAGAGATTTTATCCGCCGATTGAACTGGCGGAGTTTGGATGAAGTTATGTAAGAAGACAAGTTTCCTACTTTGAAATCTTTGGGAAGTTTTGGATTTGGTTTCATTTTGACCCAAAGAAGTCTCTTTTGGTTATATGTAAGATCTTGTTTGATTGTTGCCTCTGATTGTATTATCAATGCGACGACAAACTAATAAAAAGGAATAAAACGTTTAGTTTTGGCAAAACTTTTGGTTCTTTTATTGGCTCAAACTAAAAACTAAACAAACAAGAGACACTCATCTTATTATTTTACGAACCAACATCTTAACCGGGTTCCTGTTCGGTTAAGATTTATTACAACAACCTACCTAGTTCCGGTTTAGAAAAAAACAGAGCACTCCTCCTCAAAGAGGGGACATCTGAAGGGCATTATCTGATCCAAGCCTAACCGAGTTCACGTAATCAGTCGGGCAATGATCTGAGAGACCAGGAACCAACAGCCCCATAAGCCTAAACAAGATCCTAAACCATCCTTCTTTGTAATCTGGTCCATGAGTATACCCCATCGTCAAGCCTCGAACCAACTCCCAAACCGCGATAACATGACCAAAAATCTCGTAACGGAAACCGTAAGGGTTCGGATCCGGTTCATCCTCTGCTTTCTGTCATATATACAACAAAACCATCATTAGTCAAAGCCAATTTCACATTTTCAAATTTGAAATCCTTAAGATTGTCAAGTGATGATAACATTACCGTCTCGTTGTAGAAGCTGTCGTAGTAAATACAGAGTCCAAAATGCTTGTAGAGGAAAGTTTTGTCGTCGTAAGGCAATCTCGGGACAAGATCGTTGCAGTAAACGACTCGAAAGTATCGGTCAACCGGTTGGTTCAGTTTAGCTTTCATGAATAAACCAACCTCTCTGTTCCCTATTCTCGGCTGTCCAAACGTGTAAACTCCAAGCAGTCTCTTCATTATCTCTGTTTCCTCTTTCAACACAAGCAACGTGGGAAACAATATAGCTAAAGCACCTCCTAAACTGTGACCCGTGACTACAAATTGAGCGTTTTCGTGTTCCGAAAGCAAACGTTTCAGAATGATTCTGACAGCGTAATAGGCACTTCTCTCTACCATATCTAGGAGTTTCTTTTTATTATTCTCATCCTCAGAGGAGGTTTGTTTGAAGAGATGGTAATGAAAAGTGGGAGTGTCGTCTCTGTTGCCTAAACCTATTGCTTCAAGGAAACCCATGTGAAGCTTTCCCACATTGGGGATTTCATACCAAGAATAGTCGAAATCAGTTCCCCAATCATCTGCATCAAATGGCTCAGTGCCTCTGAAGCTTATTACTATCAAGTTTGCATCTTTCTCCTTATCTGTAAGTATAAAAACTTGTGTAGACATCTGCTTCTGATAATCTGCAAACACACATGCATGTATAGAACTAAAACTGCTTAGTTAAGCAATGATCAAAAGCTAAAAGCTCGATATCTAAATTCTCACCATTCCAACAATCCAAGAACTCCACCAGATTCATCTGTTGACATTAAAAGATAAAAACTTTTATAAAGTTGGCAACTTTTTTTTCTCTCATGAAACGTGTTTAAAATAAAGTTTCTGTACTCAATAAAACTTACCTTCCAATGAAGATCAACGACGTTTTCAACAACCTTGGCGTTCTCATACGCAAGCTTAGACGCCATCACACACAAATCCATAAGCCCACGACTTCCCAATTCGATTTTAGCCATTCCAGAAGAACCTGAATTGACCGAGTCATCGCCCTCCAAGTGTTCGACGAAATTCCATTCCTTATACAGACCAATTCTCCCATCAAGTTGTCCAATCGTACTCACAAATGTCACAGAGCCTCTCTTTGGTATCACAACTTTAGCTACAACACCAATTCAATTGACATTACTAAACCCACAAAAACTCATAAAAAACGCTTTTTTATTTCAAAGTTTCGAACTTTATTGTAACATACCTTGAATCAACCTGAGAAGCAAACCGAAGAATCCACCATTCGCAGATAACAGATTGAGGAAGAAGTCAATGACGAAACCTGTGTATTCCATTGGGGTTCGGAGAAGTCTGATGATCTTACGAACCAGAATCGAAACGACGATTACCAAACGGTGATCCTCTGCTTCCTCATCGATCGTCATAGTGCTCCATCTTCCGTTTTCAGGCCGCTCCAAGAACTTTTCTTTGCTCGTTTCGTCGTCCTTCACACCGTACCAGAACAAGTCTCTGAACCCACCTCGGTGTGGTCGAACAATCAAGTAGTTCGACCCGTGGACCGGATTCGAACCCGATTCGTTGTCTTTGTGCATGTCCCTCTGTTTTGTTTTTCAATGGAGGCTAGCTTTCAGCTTATAGTATATATATCAATGTATACGCATGCAGTGATCTCTCTCTCTCTCTCTCTCTCTCTCTCTCTCTCTCTCTCTCTCTCTGTTTTGTGTTTAGAACTTAATGTGTTGCAGAGGGGAGGGAGAGAAGTTGCTTTATCTAGGACCTAGGTTAAATGTTTTCGTCATTTTCTTTTTTTGGGACTAGAGATTCTGATTTTTAATTTTTAATTTTTAACTTTTAGCCATCAAATTCTGATTTTATTTAGTTACATCTAGTAACTTATTTTTAAAATTCATTTTTTTTTTGTTAATAATATTGATTCAGAAACTTACTCAACTACCATTTTCTAATTGAGTGTATTGTAAGGAACATTGTCTTTGATAAACGTGCATGCCTGATAAAATCTCACATTTTAATGTGCTTTTATAATACTTTCTTTATGAAACTTGATTAATCAGTATGGTTGATAAGGTAGGAATTAGAATCTTTATAATCATATTTAAGCAAATAATTTCTTCTGTAGTCTTATTACTACTCTATGAACCATCGACGTGACATACTGACAACGTTTACAGGTTACTATGGGTTAAAAGTCAAATTTATCAAAATTTGATAATGCTTGTCATATACTCATATAATTTAAGCCAATTTTATTTTGAAAAATAGTAATGCAATGCTTAAATACGTTCGCTTTATATATTTTGTCAACAACTAAAGAAAATCCCGTCAGAAATTATATAACTACAATTTACTTTCTTCACGTTAAGTATAAAGATCACTTATTACTTTATTAGATAAACAATTATTGGTTTTGTGAATAAAAAGAACTAGGTAATAATCTGCACTATGTGCGGTATTAAATAATTATTAAATGTTTTTACTGTAATTTTTGTTTACAAAATCTGTAATATTTATTGGTAATTTGGAATCTAAAAATTTGATTGTGTAGTATATATATATATATATATTTTTATAAATATATAAAAATTTTGTATAATAATTAAAATTTAATCCATGAGAATTATTATAATATCAATATTATATTATCATATTATATGAATAAAAAGTTCTTAAAATTCATTTAAAAGATTTTATGAAAATGTAATTAAAGGATATTGTATAATTAAGTTAAAAATAGAATAT
This sequence comes from Camelina sativa, assembly GCF_000633955.1. Classification (NCBI taxonomy): domain Eukaryota; kingdom Viridiplantae; phylum Streptophyta; class Magnoliopsida; order Brassicales; family Brassicaceae; genus Camelina; species Camelina sativa. Next base: position 6,621,247 of record NC_025699.1, on the reverse strand, counting down.
AAGAATTTTGGGTGTTAATTATATTTTTGGAAAGATGATGTAAATATTATTAGAAACTAATGACAAATAAAATAAATAGTGTTTGGAGCTTATGTGAGTGCGATATATCAGCATTTTGTGTGAGAATGCTTCTCGGGACTGAAAATATATATTAACCTGATTATTTTTTTTTTTTTGGGGATCCATTTCTAACTATACTGTAAGGACTAATACAAGAAAAAGAAGAAAAAAAGTGGACAAAAAATGAAGATTTGAAGATAAACGTTGGCACGTGTGTGCTGGTGTTCAGAATGTGGGCCTTTCATTAGAGTGGCCCAACAAGTCCGCGTGCTTACGTGTTTTAACGTGTTCTGAAAGTGAGCCGTTGTCTCCAACGGCCCAATAAACCATCACATCTGACGGGAGTTCACGTGTCATTTCTTTCGCATTCCGTCTTTGCTCTTCTAACGAGTGTTTCATTTGGCTCTCTCAGACCTCATCTAAGCTCTTTCTAAGCTAAGCTTACATACATAAACCATTTTTTACTAAAATGTGCAGGGGACTAATGACCGGTGTCACCGGTCGGTTACTCAAAACCAACACTTTCGTTGTAGATAGATTAAGAAAGTCCCGGTTCTTCAATCATTTTTATTCAAGGCTTGTAGCTTTTTTGGAACAAATACATAAACTTCTTATCTTGATACCCACGTACGTAGCACGTCAGTTCTGTCTCCTAGCTCTCAGTTCTCACTCGTCACTCCTAAGCCTTCCCGAAAGAAAGTAACAACTCTCCAACAAGCAAAGCATTTTTTTTCCTTATGTGTTTCTCTTTTTTCTCAGGCGAGAGTATATATAAATAAACAAAACAAAATGCACCATTTAAGTTAGCTTTTCATTTTTATTATTCAAATAGCAGAATAATTTTCGCTTTTCTATTTCTCAGTATCGAGAAAAACATATGCTATATTTTTTAAAAATATGTACTACTATTTTCTATGTTTGTCTTTCAACGGGAATTTAGGTGGACTACTAGTTAACAAGTGGCTTATTTGATATTCCTAGAAACTAGTGTTGGAATAACTTTCAGTACTTTATTTATTTAAAATTATAAGATAAAAATATGTTATTCGGTCCGTATATAGCATGAAAACCATATACAATACAGAGTCCCTACTCCCTAGACTCCGAAGGAATAAAACGATAAAGAGCATAAAATACGTATGAATAGTAGTACTAACGACCAAGTTAGTGAACTGAACGATACTAACTTACAAATAATTGATAGGATCTATATAAAGGGTTTGTAGTGGGCTGATAGATATATTAATTGACATGTTCCTTTACATTTTCATGGGTAGACAAGTGATACACCATCGATTACAAAACACACTAACACAGTAATACACACACCGACCATTTTATTATGCGAGCAGAGAGTTTTCTTCTC